>NW_007730203.1:60763-61345 GCF_000696425.1 Galeopterus variegatus
TGAAGCAGCTAGTGTTCCGGAAAATGAACCTAGGAAATTTTTCTCACCATTGTGAGCTGAGCTGACCTGATATGCCTTGGGAAAGGACAGCATATTACTCTGGCTAAATGAGAAGCACACAGAAAATAAAATTGTTAGGCTTTGCTTGGAATTGAAAATTGTTGAAGGCTGAAGACTTTACTGTAGGGAGTTTATCAACAGCAGCAGAATCAGTGGCTTTATCAGACTGGCACTAAGGTCTGCAGAAAAGGCACTTCCTGCTGATGAAATTATAGAGTTAGAGATTTGGGTCCAGATTTTATACTCAGGAAACCCCTGAAAACTTGTTTGCAGCTGTCTTGCTGAGGGAATGAATAGATTAGACATTAACCACTAAAATTTTTGAGGTATCCCCCATATACAACATCTATTGAAAGAGCAGAGTGTCCATCTATTTCATAATAAAATACGGAGCACTTCGTTTTATATGAAGGTCATTTGAGGCAGGTTCTGAAACAATGTTTTACATGGAGTAGACACCTAGTAAATGAGTGGCCTGTGCCTTTAAATTAAACTGGGATTATTTTCAGTAAAAGGAAAAGA
>NW_007730203.1:62423-72379 GCF_000696425.1 Galeopterus variegatus
AGTAAATGAGTGGCCTGTGCCTTTAAATTAAACTGGGATTATTTTCAGTAAAAGGAAAAGAAAATAAGTGACTACAGGTAAAACTCAGGTTGGATAATATCACTTTTTTATGTGATGTGTATTTGCTATTTGTTAATGTAATATAGACTTGTGTAGACTTCCATACTGATATACTGTTCAAACTATTTTTTAAACATTAAAAACATTTAAATAAGGAACAAATAACAAATAATTTAAAGACTTAAATCTATATCTCTTCAGGGGATTCATTTGGTTTTTATATTTTTTGTCTATTTCTGTGAAAACATTAAGTACACAGTCACCAAATATTTATGATGGCAACTGCTACATATTAAAATAATACAAGGTAGGTAAAAAATAAAATGATCAGAATTTCTTAAAAGGATGCTTTAAATTCAGTTCAGTCTATTTTTGTGAGTGCTTTATATTTATGGTTTATATAAATTATTTGAGAAATCATGGAATGGAGCACATTCATCATCATTCAATCAATATCAGAAGAGAGCCCCTGTCCTCAAGAATATCAGAAAATTGTAAGGGAGACAGAGAAGTAAAATAATAATCCCAATATTGTATGCTAAATTTATATTAAGAATATGCCCAAAATGTTTAGGAAGTTTAGAGGGAAGCTCTGAAGATGACATTTTGTCAAAGAACTTCCAAAAGAAGGTGACTCTTGAAATAGATCTTAAAAGAGTCATAATAGGAGCGAAGTTTAATCCAGGCAAACGTCCACCTCAGAGAACATGCCATCCAAAAGAATAAACATGTTACAAGGGCTGGACATATCATGAGAGATTTGGCTGGAAAGGAAGGCTGAAACCAGAATATTAAGACTCCTTTACAGTAAAATCAATTGGGAACAGATAAAGAATTTAAAACAAAGACATAAAAGTTGATTAGAAATTTTGGTGGAAACAGTATGGAAAATGAATTAAAGGGGAATTAAACTGGAGCAAAAAGACTAGATAGAGTCACTCTATGATGTGATGCTCAGAAGATTTTTATAACTTTTAACCATTTATTTTTAGTGGCATGAAATAACTATGAGAGAGATTAGCAAATTCATGAACCAGAGTTTCATGTAAGCTATTTAGAAGTCATTTTCTAGCTCGAGTATAATGGTATGTATTGACTAAGCACACATCTAGCCCAAAAAGTTGATTTTCCTCATGTCTCTGCTATGAGATGCAAAACATAGTTATTTCACCTACATTTTTGGAAATTTAAATAATCATCACTTATCTCTAGGAAATAATAACTGAAAGAAAAATACTTCGTCTTCATGAAAATAAAGTGTTCGTCCTGGCAAGATTAAATTGCAAATTGTTCTTCCTTGCTAAGCAATATTTACTGTTCTACCTTTAGATGTTCCATAAACATCAAATTATTTTTTACAGGGTTTCATTTATTATTTAAGGCAGTTAGATTAATCCCTTATAGAACTGTCACCAGGCACCTCTGTAATGTCATCTTGTCATTCTGTGTGGAACTCTTCTCTAACATTATACTAGAGTCAGACAAACAGGTAGAATGTTGTTCTATGTATTGACTGCATAACCTTGGGCAAATTTAGACTTGCAATGGCTTGGTTTCCTCCTCACNAGAACCCAATAAATATATTAGCTTTAGAAGGTAGAATTTTGCTTGGAAATTTTTTATTTAAAAAAGAAAAAAGAAAAAAAGCTGTGGTCCCACAGCAAGGAATAGACCAACCATTACTGCCCATTGAGAACTACCGGCTTAGAGAAAAATGAGAAATCTTACCTGAGATTAGCTTCACACATGTTTTTCTTTGAAGAAATAACTTCATTGTAGAGGAAAAAAATCAAATCCCTAAGGATAAAAATATCTTAATCCATTTTATTCAGGAAATACAAGACCATAATTTTTAATCCAGGAATATAACCATCTCTTCAATATCTTGAAAGTAGTAAGAATAACACAATTTAGTTTATGAAATAAAGATAGACAAAAATTTTTTAAAAGTGAGATAGAAATAATTCACCAGTTTTAAGGTTGAGATCCTTTACATATATCATTTAAATAATTTAAACCTGCACTTAATTGTTTTTCCAAAACATTAGTACATATAAAATATATATCACATGATATTTTAATTGATATTTTGTGAAAAATATATATAAACCATGAATTCATAATACAGTTAATATGAAATAGCTTCCCCTTAGAGTTTCACCATTTAAATGTAAAGAGTTACTTTAAACATATACAGCTGTATAGAAATTTATTTACTTTCTGTTTAATTATGAAAATTCTTAGAGNTTTTAATCCAGGAATATAACCATCTCTTCAATATCTTGAAAGTAGTAAGAATAACACAATTTAGTTTATGAAATAAAGATAGACAAAAATTTTTTAAAAGTGAGATAGAAATAATTCACCAGTTTTAAGGTTGAGATCCTTTACATATATCATTTAAATAATTTAAACCTGCACTTAATTGTTTTTCCAAAACATTAGTACATATAAAATATATATCACATGATATTTTAATTGATATTTTGTGAAAAATATATATAAACCATGAATTCATAATACAGTTAATATGAAATAGCTTCCCCTTAGAGTTTCACCATTTAAATGTAAAGAGTTACTTTAAACATATACAGCTGTATAGAAATTTATTTACTTTCTGTTTAATTATGAAAATTCTTAGAGATTGTAAAATAAATCTAATAAACATGAAAACTTCTTTAGAAAAAAATCATGACTTAAAAACTTAACATCTTCTTAGTTTCCTTGTTTTTGATTTATAAATTGTAATTATTGCATTGCATACAGTATGTAGAACTGATTTTTACATCTGTGATGTTTTCATTGCCAAGACATGCAAATAAATAGGAGTAGTCTTCTCAAAAGAAAAGGTCAACAGATTTAACAAGGTTCCAGAGTTAAAAGAAAAGCTTCCCAACATGAAATTTAATATGATAGGGGATTGCCTTTTAATAAATATGTATAGAAGTTTTCTGTGGAAGCAGATTTATTTGTGTACCTTCATAGGATCACTTATTTACAACAGCTTACAATACCTTTGCCAAAACCTACATCATACTAATGCAATTCTGCTTCCTACTTATATACGAGTTTTCAAAGTGATTTTCAAACGGGCTGTTATCCCTGCTTCACATACACAGTAAATGACGCCTGCACTCAAAAATAAACAGAAGTTACTTTCCTTAAGTTGCATACTTCATCGAGCTGCCCAGAGAACACAGAATGTTAACTCCTCTTTTGCCCAGTAAGCATTAACACAACAGTTTTCCTATATTTGAGACCATCTGAAAATCAAATTAATATGACTTTTTACAGGCAGGAGTCCGCAGAGAACACAGAATGTTAACTCCTCTTTTGCCCAGTAAGCATTAACACAACAGTTTTCCTACATTTGAGACCATCTGAAAATCAAATTAATATGACTTTTACAGGCAGGAGTCCAGAATCATTCAGAAGCTGCCATTCTCTACTTCCTCACGCTCAACTTCAATTTTGGATACTGTCAGATGACTCCCATGAGCCTCTACTAAATATTGATGATGCCTTTTGTCACCTCTAATCTGTTCACTTGTTGCATAAAGCACATCATCTTGGAAATAAAAATTCACTTGAGCAAAGGAGAATTTTCCAGAAATCTCTTCCATGAGGAGTTTGGTGGAGAGTGGGAATCCAGCCACATGATGATTGCCAGTGAATAAGTGGGCCTGGCATATCTTCCGAGCCCAAACACCTTGAGGAACGACTGCTTCACCTGTTCAGAAGGACTGACATTTTGAGGATAACTGAAGGTTTAGAAACATTTTTCATTTGTGAGATGTGGGAATCAACGCTTCATTTACTCACTGTTGGTAGGGAAGTGAAAGTTAGCATTACCACTTTATTTGGCAGCTCTCGCTACCTGCTAAATGAGACATTGGCTGTGGGAAAATCAAGCTTCATTCACAACAGCTTCAGCATTGGGCCCTGCACTGATCAGGTGGGGAAAGTGTTAAAAATCCATCATTTAATTAATTAAATAAGAATTCAGCAGTACAAAATTTAAATCTTATTTCACCCTGTAACTTAAAAATAAAGCAAATTCTATAATCAAATAAGTAATGCTACCTTTTCTAATATTATGTATGAAATTAATAGTTTGAAAAGAATTTCTACTAAGTGATTACTGCAGAAGATGGATGGGGAAAGAACACTTCTAAATTGTGGAAATGTCAGTGGTGCTCTTTGTGTGTTTTTCTCTGTTCCCACATCATTCAACCAATACAATGTTACTGTCTGGTATATGAATGGTTTTATGCAAAAATCACAAATTCTCTTCCTTTGAACAGATACAGTCTATTTTTACTCAGATTATGAGAAGTTCTCAGTTATGTTAAGACAGGCATAAAGAATTTCTTAGAGAAAAGAAGACCTTCTTTCTGTGATGGGTACCTTTTTGTTGCAACACAAAAGCTGGAAAAGGCTAACACAATTCTTATCATAAATATTCGCTATTATGTTTTCCTGTGACTTACACTTCCTTGTGAAATAGACATGCTACTGACTACAAAATTTTATAGCCCTTTTCAGATCTATAATTTTCAAAAAGCACAGATGAAAAATAAATAAAGCAAGAAATTGTTATGCAGTGATTTAAAATTAATTATTTTCTCCTCCTGCAAACAGCTGGTTTTAGAGCTATCCAGTTTCCCCTGCTGGAGTTGATGAGGTCGGTGTCACTCCAACCAACAAAGGAAGTAAAATTCCTTTCAATGGCTTTGTTGCTTTGGATGTTATCCAGTGGAGCAAGAAGAACATGAAATTTGATTTCTAACAGATAGGCAAAGAAGGAACAACTCTGTAAATACCCTGTTGTAAAAACACTAATTTACAGACACACACTGACAGATAGTTGGAGCCAAAACATGTGCTTATTTGCTTAGCATATTTCGTTTAAGAAGGATAAGTACTATAACTTATAGTTTCTAAAGTTAAACCAAAATTTATCCCTTTGTATATGATACATTTGTTATTTTGCAAGATCCTATTTCTAATAGATTAGAAATTTATTTTACTTGCCTTAGATTTAGCACTGAAAATACAGTTGGGTTTGGGTTGAAACAAACTATATAAATGAGAGACATCGTTGCTTAAAAAGTTAGACTTTCTGTTCATTAATTTGACAGGCAGACATCATTTGCAAATTTCAGCTTTAAGGAAAAATAAACCTGTACTGTAAGCTTAGCCCAAAAACAATGTTGGCCAATGACAGGAAAAAGTATAATGGTGACTGATTTCAACCTCTAAAGACATAACCAAGTTATTGTCTCAACTTACATTGCGAAGAAGGATCTCTTCTGTTTACATGGTCTAGTTCTGGTCCATTTTCAGGCTCCTCTAAACCAACTTTACATTAAAGTGCTTCCCTTATTGAAATGGGGGATTTTGTTTGTTTTTGAGCCAATCTTAGGGTACAGTTACGTGACAACATAAGGGAGAGAGGTGTAATCAGAACAAGTTCAGGTTGCCATTTATCTACTACATGTCCTGTGTAAGTTTTGTACATTAAAGTGCTTCCCTTATTGAAATGGGGGATTTTGTTTGTTTTTGAGCCAATCTTAGGATACAGTTACGTGACAACATAAGGGAGAGAGGTGTAATCAGAACAAGTTCAGGTTGCCATTTATCTACTACATGTCCTGTGTAAGTTTTACAGTGTGTATTCTGGAAATCAAATGACAGCCTATGTGAATGTGGGAAGGACACTCCATCTATGATATGGTCTGTCTTTTGGCTATTCATGTTAGTTTGAATGCCTGCGGATTAAAGATCATGTTTCATGACTTATCAGAGCCTTGGATCAATTACAACAAAACCTCATCTCTCTCCTTATTCCCGGAGATTTGCTTAAGAGCAAACTGAAGTAAGGAAGGCAACCTTTCAGGTTCATAAACTTTCATCAAAGTGAGTGTTCTATGGAGTTTCTTGCCAGGTGATCACAGCTTTTTTTCTTTTTTAACTCTGTAGAAATTTAACAGTGGAGACATTTCCTTCAGATATTTTATTTCCCTAAATTGAGAATTTGGTATTTTTTTTAAAAGCAAAGCAGTGCCTCCAGCTAAATGACTTATATGGATATGTACATTGAGGGTTAATTTCATACTATAAAATTATATATAAGCACTTTTTTGCTAGTACCTTAGATTTTAGTTAATTCCCTGAGAAACATGGTCTATGTAAGATATAATGACTCCAAGTAACGTGAGGTGTTATCTTCACTGAAATAAATAAAAATAGATAGACATTTTAAAACATATTTTAATTATTTGTGAACTTCTAAAAATGCGTGGAATTTTTGTGCTAGAAATAAGATGTTAATTTGAGTTTCCTAAATGTTACCTTTTATGACAGTGCACATCCAATTTATATGAGAGAACAGGCTCATTTTTTCTAAAACCATTTTGGAAATATTTTGTGTTTCAGTAATCATCTATTGCTTTTATGTCAGTGGATAAGAGGTCCTTATTTACAGCTACATTTGTAAATTAGAAAACTAAGACTATGTCTCCACACCGCCCAAAAGAAATCCCATTAGATCTTAAGGACTATTTCAGAAGTCTATTCAGTACATTCTACCTCATTCATTTTTATATTTAAAAAATTGCATAGCCCATCCAGCTCTTCCTGCATTCACACAGTGCTGCAAGAATTCATGAGTATGCATGTGGCAATAGACTTTCAATACCTTGCTCTGTCTCACAAAGACCAATTATGAGCAAGAAGACGTTTCTGAATTTTGGCACTAAGTACTAGTGTGACCTTGGACATGTCATTTTTCTCCTCTGGTGGTCGGTGGACTGAACTAGCCAACAAAGGTGCTTTATTTGTCTGAATTTGAAGCATGTTTTCTGGGCCTGAATTCCAATGGATCTCTGCCTCCCTTTCTTACTGTCTTACAACCTGCCATCTACACATGCACAGTTTTTGCCTAGTCTGGCATTGGGTTACGATCCCCGAAGCAGATGGCATTTCAGGACCTGTCCAACCCTAATTCCCCAAGATTTTTGATACATCAAACTAATTTCCAAGCTAGAATCTTACCTGTATAACTATGTGAGAAAAAGCTTCTGAAGAGTCTGAGAACATTGACTTATGACACTTTAAATGTTTATTCCCAATATTAGGAAAGCAAAAAACTCTATGTTGGGTTGAAACAAACTATATAAATGAGAGACATCGTTGCTTAAAAAGTTAGACTTTCTGTTCATTAATTTGACAGGCAGACATCATTTGCAAATTTCAGCTTTAAGGAAAAATAAACCTGTACTGTAAGCTTAGCCCAAAAACAATGTTGGCCAATGACAGGAAAAAGTATAATGGTGACTGATTTCAACCTCTAAAGACATAACCAAGTTATTGTCTCAACTTACATTGAATCTCATTGCAGAAAAATTGCCTTTCAAATGAACAACTTACCATGAACAGAAATTTAAATATGAGTTAGTCAATAATATAATAGAAAAAAAACAAAATGAAACTATTCATGGTAAAGTTATAACAAATGGGGAAGGTGAGTGTTAAGGTATACTTGTTTTAAAAGCAATATAATTCATCCTCGGTGAATGTTGACAAAATAGCTTCAAAATTGCATCAAATGAAGGCATGTTGTGCGGGCATTTAGCTAGGAATTTCCTGACTTTGGCCCTTAGATGACCTCATAGTTAAATGGTTAAAGCAAACTAAAAGGAACTTAAATCTTACGTGTTTATGGTGCTATTCTCACTTTATTTATTTTTTGTTAGCTTGGATTATAATAAAAGCCAGGTACTATATTGAGGGGTGATTGCAATATTTTGAAATACTACATTGGAAAAAATCAGATACTCTTTAGTTTTTACCCTTTTGCGTATGCTGTTTTTGTTCATTTAAAGTGTAACAGAATAAACTTATGAAAATAGAGACAGTTTAAATATATTACAAATTAACTTTTTCCTAAATTCAAATGAAATTTGACAGTTGACCATCCATCATAAGAGAATTCTTTATTGTATACTCATATGTTAAAAGTTTTTTTTAAGTTAGAGAAAAAAACTCAAGTGTAAAGTAAAAATTCACAACTTTTTTTTTCATTTGCTTTTATAAGAATTGCCACTATAATTCTTAACAATCATCAATTCGTCAAGTCGTGGATAACACACAAACAGGTATTACTGGATGTATTTGGTATATAAAAAAGGAAAAACTATTTTGCATATAATAGCATCTATTACATCTGGAAGTTTATAAATCACTCAGTAACAATTTCACACATTTAAACTGACAGTACAAAAAATGTTAGAATTCAGTGGAAAAAATCAACACTCTATTTACTAAACTTTAATGAAATATTCATTTGATTTCATATTTTCGAAAAAGAGAATATGATCTTTCAACAACTTCATCTGAAACCTTTTAAAAATTGAACTTGCTTTTGAGAAGCTCTTTTCTTTAGTGAATATTTATATAGTTCTAAATTTCCTTGAGCCTTATTTTTTCAAAAAGATCAGGTGCATCTTACCAAAGAAGAACTATCCCAAGACTCTGGAAAGCAAGTTTTTACCTTTTCAACCTGTAACATTTCCTTAATCTTTTTCATTTGCATTTCAAAACTTCTCAATCTCAAAAGAAAAAAGAAAGTAAATATATCCTGTTTATACCTTCCTGCTGTTTTCAATTTCAGTGTATCTAGTCACACACACAAAAAAATCATCATTTTTAGCATTAACGTTTGTGGTTAAGGACCTAAGGCCATCTATCCGCATACATTGGCATTCGGAAGGCCCAAAGCCAATCTTTAATACATGAACACTAACATCAGAACCAGGTCTAAAATACTAAGCAGATGAAGTCCAAGATATCAGTTGCCCTAGTTTCAAAACAGCCACAATTTGTTTATAAATCATTTTCAGAGAACCCTGCTGATTTCCACCAACTAAAGAGGAACCCCAGGCATGTCACAATGCTGCAGATTAGCACCATAGCAAAAATGAAGAGTTCCGTTCAAACTTGGGCTACTGTCATGGCAAAATACATTTACCTACCTCTCTCCTTCCTCCTTCAGTTTGATGTTGAAAGAGGAGTTCATAAATTTTAAAGACTTTACAACTTTGTATCTATATTTTTAATACATAGTCAAGAAAAGACTCAACCATTGCCTTTCTTGGGTTTCTAGGGTCGACAAAATGAGTAATTGACAAAATCTATTCAGCTCTACAGTCTCTGGCACAGAACTTTATAGATGACTTTCAAATGTATCACCTTATGTAGGTTTTTGAACTGTTCTCTTAGATTGGTGTGGCTTTTAGCCCCAATGTAGAGACAAGGCAACTGACACAGGTGGTTGATTCTCCCAGAGCCACGGAACAGATGTTAACACAAGCCAACCAGACATTTTGGTACCACGCTTTCCCACACGGTACCTTTCTGTGTGGTCTACCTGATTAAATTCCAAGAGTAAGAGTTTATGTAAATCAAATACTAAAATACTAAAAGTTCTATTTATACTGATTTATTATGTGTTTGAATATAAATAAATTTACCTCTTTCTATCTGTTCTCCAGTTTCCTGTCTAGACTCAACCTTATGCCTCATTCGTTTTTAATATTCCTGAGATTTCTCGAAATGTGTGTGTATCTTATGTATATATTTATATCTACTGAGATATTGCTTTTTTTGCATCAGTGTTTCAAAGTGGGTACCATAGATCCAACATGTCAAAGATACTTCAGAGACCACTGTGGAAGATCAATTGTGGAGTGCTGATCAGAAGAACTTTTGAACACTCCTGATTTTCTTTAGTATATTGAGATTTATACATATCAGTTCAAAACAAAGGTTTGGTGTAAAGAAAGAAAGGGAGGCAGGGAGGCAGGGAGGCAGGGAGGCAGGGAGGCAGGGAGGGA
>NW_007730203.1:73379-75044 GCF_000696425.1 Galeopterus variegatus
GAAGGAAGGAAGGAAGGAAGGAAGGAAGGAAGGAAGGAAGGAAGGAAGGAAGGAAGGAAGGAAGGAAGGAAGGAAGGAAGGAAAGCAAAAAGCACTATCCTAGACCATGAAGATGTTGATATTAATAAGTAATTTGAATTTGGTATCAGGATGCGTTAGTCCTGAGGTCTTTCTGAAATGAGAGATGATTCAGAGAACAGGATGAAGATGTTCATTAGAATATTGGATCCTGTCTTACACAGTTGTGGTGACTTGTCTGACACTTAAGAATAAAGGTGAGCTCCGAATGTCTTAAAGTTATACCAAAAAACTTCTCTGCAGTTGACCGGCTTTAACCAGTGGAAAAGTCTATGCAGTACTACAAAGACTGTCCACCTTTGTGGAAACCCTCCAAGACCTTGTACAATGCACAACTTACACTTCTGCTTACACAACAAGTCTTTCCGACAAATGTGTCTGGTTTATAGAAGCGCCAAGGAATGCTTATAGACGTATGATAATAAAAAATCCAAGGAAAGCTCTTTTTTTTTTTCTATAATACTCCAGGAGGGTTGGCAGTGAGAGGTATTATCTAAAAAAAAAAATGGTTCTCAATCACAGGCAACTTTGCCATCCTCCCAACCCTGGGGAATATTTGAGGCTATTATCCAGTGGAAACAGGCTAGAAATGCTGCTAAATATCTTACATTGCACAGAGTAGTCCCCCAAACAAAGAACTATTTCAGCACAAGTCCTAACAGTGCCAAGGTTGAGAAACTCTGATCTAAGAGCACCAGAATATGAACTTGAATACTAAAATCACTGCTTAGACCCCTTCTTATAATTCTATGTCCCCCTCCCCCCCACATCTGAGCTCCACAGTGAACTTATAAAAGGCTTCTGCAGATGTTAGCATTGGTTGTAGATAGGTCTAGAGAGTCGGAATAAAATGAAATACATCTGTTTTCCAGGGAGAAATTAGAAAATTAGAGAGAAAGGGAGGATGCCTGATGCCATTCATCCGGATGTCTTGGGTGCCAGCACTGTCAATCACGTTGGAAACTGTAGGAAGCATCAGTCCCCAACATCATATTATTAGGTTTTGCATGTTTTCAAACTTTATTTAAATTAAATGTATTTATCTTAACAAGCTTCTGGACATTCTTCTTTGACATGCTTTTTTGTGTTTCTGAAATTCACCCATGTTGTTATGCAGTGCTTTAACTTCCTCAATTTTACTGCTACGTAGTATCCCATTGTATGAATACACTCCAGTTTACTCTTCTAGTCTAATGCTGTGTATATCTGAGTTGTTTCTAGTTTCCTCAATTAAAAAAAGTCTGTTATAAACATTCTCGGTTGTGTCTTTCGATGCACTTACAAAAGATTGTATTTTCTGGGATATATACCTTGGAATGGAGTTGCTGAGTCATAAAATATAATCATATCGAATTTATTATTATTATATATACATGTTGGGTACAATGTTGATTTTCAATAATTGTGTACAATGTGTGGTGGTTAGATCGGTATAGTTAGCTTATTCGTCATTACAGTACACAATCATTCTTTGTGTCCATTGACCAATTCCTCATTAGCCGCCCCCCTCCCCTTTTCCACCTCTAGTTTTCTAAAAGTTCAACGTATTACTGTGATTGTTGTTTCTTTCTTTCTCTCTCTCTCTCT
>NW_007730203.1:75873-77581 GCF_000696425.1 Galeopterus variegatus
TTATGGATTCAGCTCCCAGTTATGAGTGAGAACACGCAGTATTTCTCTTTCTGTACCTGGGTTGTTTCACTTAAGATAACTTTCTCCAGTCTAATCCATGTTGTGGCAAATAGTAGAATTTCATTTTTTTTATGGCTGAATAGTATTCCATTGTGTACATATACCACAATTTCCTTATGCAGTCATCCACTGATAAACATTTAGGTTGGTTCCATCACCTAGTTGTTGTAAATAGAGCACAATAAACATGGGAGTGCAGGTGTGCCTTAATTTTATTAACAATGTCAAAAGGTTTTCCAAAACAATTGTGTCAATTTACATACTTGCCAACAGGTCAAAATTACTCCAGAGACCTACATCTTCACCAGGATTCAGTATTACCTGACTTTTAAATTCTTGCCAATCTGAGAGATGAAAACTATTAATGTTTTCTTTTAACTTTCATTGCTTTCATTACTAATTAAACAAAGCTTTTTCTTTTATATTAACCATTCTTGATTCTTCTTTTGTGAAGTGCCATTTGAAGTTTTTGTCAAGTTTTCCAATGATTATGTCTCATTGTCTAGTTGATCAATATTAGTATTTAGATTATATTATGAGTCTTAAAAAGTTTATGGAAGGATTACTCTTATCTTTTAATTCAATTTTTCCTTGAACTTTTTAAAGTGCTCTTGTATATTTTATATATTAGTATTTATAATATGTATATATTCTTCATGAGTTTTATGTTACAGATCTCATCTTTAATGTGGTGCCTTGTCTTTTCATTCTGTTTATGGTGATATTTGATATACTAATGTTCTTTTATATGTGTTAAAATATGTATTAAAATGTATTAGTATTTTCCTTTATTAACTGAACTTTTTGTATCTTTTTTAATAAATCATTTCCTGCCTCAAAATCATAAATACATCTAAATTTTTTTATATGTCAAAAATATATCTTATAAAAGTTTTATTGCTTTGCCATGTGTCAGTCTTTTATTTGCCTGGAATTAATTTTTGTGAAATGTGAGGTCGAGATTCAATTTTCTTTTTTTGTATTAATAAACAATTCTCCTAACCTCATTTAATGAAAGGGCTATTAGTCTGCACTGATGTATAATAGCTCTGCCATAAGTCCAGTTGCCATGTAAGCTGGGTCTGATTGTGATACCTGAGCTCTATATTTTGTCCTATTGATCGATTAATCTATCCTTTAATCAGTATCATAGAGTTAATATAGCTTTAAAACTAGTCTTCATGTCTGGAGGGTAAATTACACCCACCTTTTAATTCTTTTACTGTCTTCATCACTCTTAGACTTGTGCTCTTCCATATCAATTTTAGGATCAGTTTGTCAAGTTCACACACAGAGAGACATGCACAAACCTGAACTGATTAAGTTTGCATTATGAGTGTATACTGATTTTGGTGGAAACTGCCATGTTTCTGAGACTTTCTTTTTCACAAAGTCTTTTCATAACGTCTTTTCAGAAAGTATTTTAAGTAAAATTTTTCAAAACTATTTTGTAATATTTATTTCTAGATTATTTTAACATCTGTAACTAATAGAAAAGGTAGCAAATATGTTTGCTGCTTATTTGGGGTGCATAGAAATATAATTGATTTTGTACATTTTCTTTTTTTTATCTAGTCACAATAAGGCTTTTATAAATTTCCATTAATTTTTTTAATTGAAAAATAATGTCATTTTTATTTTATTCTTT
>NW_007730203.1:79379-81055 GCF_000696425.1 Galeopterus variegatus
GAGAGAGAGAGAGAGAGAGAGAGAGAGAGAATGCAAGTGTGGGCTTAATGGAAATTTTTTTATTGTCTTTATTTTCAAAGAAGGTCTACACTGGCTATAGAATCCTAGGTTAGCAGTTATTTATTTCATCACTTCAAGTATTCATTCCATCTTCTTCTGGTTTCAATCACTTAAGTTGAGATGTTAGCTATCAGTGTATACATTCCTCCCCCAAAGGTAGTAGGTCCTTTTCTTCTTTCTGCTTTTAAGATTGTTTTCTTTGTGTTTGCTTTTCAGCATGTATTTTGAATCCCTGTTATCAAAACGTTACATATCTAGGATTGTTGTGTCCTCTTGACTCAGAAAAAGTAATGTTATTAGGCATAATGCGAGATATTTCATAATGAAGACTACAGTGGCTGCTGCTATATGGTGATCCCAGGTTTCTCATGATTTGCTTTTTCATGCTTTGTCTTTTTTCCATCCTTTTACTTTTAGCTTATTATTGCCTTTTACTTAAAACTTGTTTTCTGTAGCCAATACATAGCTGAATTTTGCTTTTTTTCCTTTTTCCAATATGCTATTCTCTGCCCTTTATTGGGAAGGTCTATACCATTTTCCGCTAATGTAATTATGAATATGATTGGGTTGAAGCCTATTTTTTTGTTTGTTTGTTTTCTAATCATCCCATCTGTTCTGCTTCTTTCCTACCTTTTTTTTTTCCAAATTAAGTATTTTAGTATTTTATTTTATCTACTCTGATAGGCTGAATAATGGCAGCCCCAACATGTACACATCTTAATCCCGGGAACTCTTAAATATATTGCATCACATAGTAAAAGAGACTTTGNAGGCAGTGTACGTATCATTTATAAAAGTAGAAAAATGTCCTTCTATTTTTAGTTTGTCATGTTTTTAATCATAACTGGATGTTAAACTCCATGAAATTCTATCTTTGTATTTTATTTTTCTCCTTTTATCTAAAAATGTGCTGAATTGGAGCATGTTCGTTCCTAACTACCCAAACATGTAATAGTCCAAACATAATAGAAGTGTGGTCAGAGCAGGTAATTAGGTTGTTGGAAGCTCTTCTCTCCTCCACAGAGTCATTTAGAGACAATCTGACAGTGACTCTTTAATCTTTACCATCTGGTTTCCAAGATCAGTTTGTGCTATTTATCACCATTGCAATCCACAGAACGTGGAGTAACATAAGAGGGAGGTTTTGTAGGTCAGCCTTAGAATTTATACACACCAATCTCACATTTTCTTTAATAAAACTCAGCGGCATAGGAGCTATTCTTTTCTTTGGAGCTCAGGAAGAAATAGCATAACTAACCACCTTGCTATATGAAGTGAATCGTACTAATCGATTTTCTAATTTTCAACCAGTCTTTGATTGATGACTAGACCCAGCTAGACATATTTTAAATACTAATCTTGGTTGGATTATCTAACCATTTTATTGTGGGGCTTTTTTTTCATATTTTTACAAGATTGTAATTGGTCGCAATTTTTCTTAACTCACTAAGAGATTACAATTATTGTTGCTATGGTTAAATTCAGTTTTCTTTATTTATATTTTTATTCTCATCCTCCTGAATTTTCATGAGTGAATGTGGAAATTTTTTTTCTGGAGAGAGAGAGAGAGAGAGAGAGAGAGAGAATGCAAGTGTGGGCTTAATGGAAATTTTTTT
>NW_007730203.1:82161-83714 GCF_000696425.1 Galeopterus variegatus
GTACACATCTTAATCCCGGGAACTCTTAAATATATTGCATCACATAGTAAAAGAGACTTTGCAGATGTGATTGTTAGGAAAATTGAGATGAAAAGCTTTTCCTGGATTATCCAGTTGAGTTCAATATAATCACAAGGTTTCTTAGAAGAAGAAGAGTAGAGGATCACAGTAGTATGAGAGTACTTCAAAACGTTTGAGAAAAAATTGAAGTAAAGTTAACACAAATCTCTCCATGAACATTTTGAAAACCTCATGTAGGAGATGCAGTGCTGGAAACAAGATGTTGACATAACGCAAGGAAGAGACCATAAGCCAAGAAATGCAGTCAGCCTCTAGAAGCTGAAAAAGGCAAGAAACAGATTCGCCCCCCGGACCTTCTCAAAGGAATCAGCCCAGCTAGGACCTTGACTTTATCCCAGTGACACTGATTTTGGGCTTTTGACGTCCAGAAGTAGAAGAGAATAAATTTGTGTTGTTTAATGCCACTAAAGTTTTGGCAATTTGTTAGAGTCAATTTGAAACTAAAACAGATTTTGATACCTGGGAGTGAGATGCTGCTATAATAAATACTTTATACATTGAAATTATTTGGAATTGGCTAATGAGCAAAGGCTGGAAGAATTTTGACACTCATTATAGAAAGTCCAGATTGCCTTGAAGAAACTGTTAGTAGAAAGAAGGATGTTAGAGTCTCTTTTGGCTCAGAAGGAAGTAAGGAGCATGGTGAGGAAAACCTAAATCATCTTAGAGCTTACCTAAATCATCATAAACGGACTATACTGGTAGAAGTACAGATGTTAGAAGCACTGCTGGTGAGGACTCAGAAGGAAATGAGAAACATGACCATGGAAACTGCAGGAAAGGGGATTCTTGTTACATAGTTTCAGAAAGCTTAGCTGAGTCATGTCCTACAGTTATGTGGAAAGCAAACTACTAGTAAGAAATGAAATTGGACATTTAGCTGGGGAGATTTCCAAGCATAGTGTTGAAGGTGTGTCCTGGTTTATTCTGGCTCCTGATACCAAAAGGTGAGAGGAAAGAGATCAATTAAGTAAAGAACGATTAAACAAAAAGAAACCAAAACTTGATGATTTGGGGAATTCTCAACCTTCCAGATTATAAAAATCCTAAATTAGGAGATTTACTATCAAAAAATCCATGCTGTGGAGGGAAATTCAAGGATATAGCTGGACAGCTTTTGCTAATTCTCTGAAAAGATCAAAAGATCAAAATATTTAACTACACAGAGGGCTAGCCATTGTTTCATGGGTCCTTTCAGCCATCTCAACAGAAGCCAAAAATAAAGATGGGATTATCCAGGACAGATCTGTGGAGAAGCCTCTTATCTAGTGGAGGGAACCCCTGTGACACACACAGGAGACACACAGGTTTTATAAAATGCATGCCAGTAGACACCCTGCCAACTTGGACATCTTGGAGAGGCACCAAGAGAAGACAACATAAAAACAAAGGCTGTTAGACTGTCAAAACTCTACTGGCAGAAAACAGGTTAACAAAATTACTCAGCTTTGGGCCGGCCTGTGGCTCACTCG
>NW_007730203.1:85120-85912 GCF_000696425.1 Galeopterus variegatus
ACAACACCAAGCCAAGGGTTGAGATCCCCTTACTGGTCATCTTTTGAAAAAAAAAAAAAAAAAATACTCAGCTTTAAGCACATGGTACCCTTCATGAGAAAGAAAGGATAATTCCAAAAATAGAGCTGTGGACCCAGAAGGCAGAGCCTCAGACTGCAAGAGATTATTCCCAAGTCTTGAAATTGAATGGGGTTTGCCCAGTTGAATTTGGAAATTGCTTTGGTCTGGTAACTCCTTTTCCCCTTTCATTTTCTCATTTTTTGAATGAGAATGTCTACAACTGTTATTCTATGTCTGGCCCAAAGATGAATTTTGGAAACAAACAACTTGTTTTCTAGTTTCACAGGTCCACAAGTGGAGAGAAATTGTGCCCCTGAATAGACTATACCCAAATTCTCATCATATATAATCTAGATGATTTACATGATGAGATCTGGGACTTTTGAACTGAGAACTAGATAAGATTTTGGGAGGGGTGGGGCTTGAGTTAATACTGCAATGGGTTGAGATTTTCAAGGACATGGGAATAGGGTGAATGTATTTTGCTTGTGGAATAAATGCACATCATTGGGGGTCATAGGGAAGAATGTGGTAGACTGAATAATATTATTTGTTACAGCAGCAATGGTAAACAGATGTTTCTAGCCTTTTGGATTATTAGCTATAACTCTTTGTTTTACTTTTTAGTGGTTGCTCTAAGGTTTACAAAATGCATCTTAAAAAATTCTATCGGCCGGCCCGGTGGCGCACTGCTATAGTGCACCGCTTGGGAAGCGCGGTGGCGCTCCCGCT
>NW_007730203.1:86045-104642 GCF_000696425.1 Galeopterus variegatus
AAAAAAAAAATTCTATCACTTCACATCAAATATAAGACCCTCAAAACTACATACATCCCTTCCTGTCCATTTAATTTTTGTGTATTGTTGCATTACCTTTTACTTTTGAATGCTATAAATCCTATAATAACTGCTATATTTTTTGCTTGAAATAGTTAATTATCTTTTAAAGAATTTTTTTCAATGTGAAAAATGTACTTTATATATGCCACATATATACTATTTTCCATACTATTTATTTCTTTACATTGATTCAAGTTTTTATCTAGTATCACTTTTCTTCTGCTTGAAAACTTATTTTAACATTTCTTAGAGTGCAGAACTGCTGGTGTTGAATTCTTTCAGCTTTTGTTTTTCTGAAAATGTTCTTATTGCATTTTTAGTTTTTAAATATTTTTTTCTGGATAAATTAGCAGTGTCCTTTAGGTTGTTTCAGCATTTTAAAGAAGTTGTTCCATTGCTTTCTTGCTCATAGATTTTGGACAATAAAGCTGTAGTCATTTTTATCTGTGTTCTTCTGTATGTAATGTGCCCAAGTATAAGTTTAATCAGCATCTTTAACCACCCTCCAAAATTTTAAATATCCACACTGACTCCAATTTCCAACATTTGTTGTGCATAAGATACATCTGTTGTGTATTTGAGTGCTGTCTTATGTATTATTTTTACTCTTCAAGCCATTAGTATTGCTGCTTTATAAAGTCAATATTTATCTAGATTTACCTGTATATTTCCCAATTTATTTGCTCTCTCTACCTTGATTCATCACAGACTTTCAATTTGGGATCACTTTCCTTCTGCCAAAAATAAACTGGAATTTCCTTTAGTGAGGTTTGTTTGCAGAAATATCTCTGTTTTTATTTGTTTGAAAAGTTTTAGTTTAGGTAAGCTAAACTAGTAATGGTCACTATAGTTAACCATTTTACTATCTATAGGTATTCCATATCATCATGTTGTAAGCCTCAAATATACACAATAAAATTTAATTTTTTTAAAAAAGTTTTAGTTTTCCCTTTTTCTTGAAATGTTTTCTGGATTTTCAGTTATTTATTCTCAGTGCATTGAATATTAAATTTGCTTTCTTCCATCTTTGTTTCTTTTCATAATTCAATTGTTATTGCAACTGTCACTTCTCTAAAATGAATCTATCCTTATTCTCTGGCTGCTTTTAAGATTTTTTTTTTCTTTTTTTGTCTTCATTGTCTAGGTTTCACTTTAATGAGTCTGAGTGTATCTTGGTTTTATGTGTGTTTGTTTTGTTTTTTAAATTTGGTTTGGGATTCAATGATATCTTTGCCCCTGTATCCTAGTAAAAGAGCCTGAGCCTGAAACACATATTAAGTACGCGTGCTTTATTTGGGAAACAATACCCAAGAACAGAAAGAATACTAAAACCACAAATGGAGGCAGGGAAGGATGGGAAACAATGCAAGGTGATTCATCACCACTCTGGTGTCTGGTTCACAAGAACTTACAATGTGAGACATTCATAGAAGGGAAAAGGTGAGGAAGTGTAACTGTACAAATATCTCCTATTTCCTGCATCCCATTGACCAAAGCTTGTCTTACTTGCAGGTTAAATCATCCAGCCGCTTTGGTGGTGGCTCAAATAGCCAGATCTCTCTCGCACCATGTAACATCTCATACAAGTCAAAAGTGACAGAGAGAGCCAGAGGCTCCAAGAGCAGTCTGCAGTCCAGTGGCAGCCAACTGTGAGGACCCAATATTTCCAAGCAGGTAACTGGTTATTCAGGCAATAATCTATGTAGGTTCACACTATGCAGTGTCTCTCAGCTGCAGCAGTGGCTGGAACAGAGCCCAAAGGCAGGTGTCAAAGGGGCAGATAAGGCTGAGAGTATCTGGGGAAAATGCATGAAGGTGTTTCTGATATAACTGCAGTTCTTCTATAGATGTTCTCATTCATTGACGCTGAAAAATTTTCAACCATTGTTACTTCAAAATATTACTGCTACCATTTTTTTCTCTCTTCCCTTCTGGAATATCAACTAAAAATTGTCTGATCATATCTTTTCCATATTTTTCACCTTTTCTCAGTGCTGTATTCTGGATAATTTTCTCAACTCTAACTTCCTGATTACTAGTTTTCTCTTTAGTGAAATAATTTTTGTCAAATATTTTTATTGAGATTTTTATATCAGTTATTATACTTTTCATTTCTTGAAGTCCTATTTAGTTCTTTATAAAAACTGCTTGGTCATTTTTCATACTTATACTTTTTGCTAATGCTAATTGGCACTAGTAGAACCAATCGCTCTTAGATTCTTTATTTACATTGTACACATGTAGTTTATATTATGCAATTATGGAATTCTCATAAGTATAATGACTGAAATCTTTCTGGATATATTTTCACTCTGTATTGCTGTTGCCTCTCACCCATGGGGGCTTGGTTATGTTGTGTGTGTCTTTCATAATTTTTGCCTGAGAGCTCATGTTTCTTGGAATTTGCCTATAAAAATTCTTTGAGACTTGAGAGGAAGTTGGTGTGTTTCTACAGAGAGGATTTCCACTTACTTCTACAAAGAACCTGAGTGTAAGCCCAGGACCATTTAGGTATGTGTGGGGGATGGGGGTTCCTATTAATTAGTATGAATTTGAGTTGCAAACCCATGTGAAGGATAGTTTGTAGTAATGACATTTTTTAAGAAGGATTTTTCTCCTAGTCCAAATGTTGATACACTGACTTTTCATTTCAGACCCATTGGTTGAAGGAATAATTTTATTTCTAGTTCATTAGACTGAGAGTGTATACTTTGCATACCAACTTTAAAAGAGCTCTATTTAACTTTTCCCCACTGAGAGGGCCCTGGGCTTGGCCTAATGTCCTTCAACCATAAAAAACTAAAATTAAGTTTACTGATGCCCTCAAGGTATAAGCCATCTCAGTATTGACCTTTTGAGTGAAGTGTTTGCACTTTCTTGCCAAATTATTTAGGCACTTAAGGACATGATTTTAACATCTTTTTCAGAATGTTTAGCTGTTTACAACAGATGGCAGGGAAGTCTGGGGTCCTAAAATGTTTCTTCAAAGAGAATTAAAATCTACCTCAATTCTTAAACAGCATATTTGTTGTCACAAAGGCAATGAATTAATCAATAAATACTATGCATACTGTCTGTGTTTTGGCAAAGTTATACCATTTCAAGTATTAGAGTAAGAATATCTCTCAGATTCTGCAAGAGGAATTTCTAGCTCCATATGTCTACTACTTAGATCATCCTGATATTTAGCAGAAATATTTTTTCATCACTCAAGATAGAATGATGTTGTTTAAAAATGGCAAGCTCTTTTCAACTGGTGAATAAAAAGAACATGTTGGAAAAATCCAAAGTAAAGTGGAAAATCCCAGTGTAACCTCCCCAGACACATTCATATTCACCCAAAGAGTTACATTTTCTCAACTTGCATAATAATTTCTCATGAACGAACGAACAGCCACAACCCAATTTTGCAATGGCACAATTGATTCCTACATTGCTTCCAAGTGAGTCATTCGTACATTAGGTAGGCAAAAGGTTTGAATTTAAAACACCATGACCAACAATAACTCAAAATGGATTTAATTACAAGAATCAAACCTAGAGATCCTGCCCCAATGTCTTTAAGGTACGTAAAGTTTTCTTTGTCTCTGTATCTATTCCTATGAAAGTTAAACAGCTTATTTGAGATGGCACTTCATAACCAATGCCTAACAAAGAAGACATCGTAAAATTATCCAAATAAAACCTATTACCTCCTATTAAGTTATCTTTTTGAATAACAATCCATGAAAATGTGAACCTCCCCTCCAAAAATAATAATGTGTAAAATGTCATTTTAGTAGTTCTAATGCTGTCAATAATGTAACTTCAACATACAATGTACCATACTTCAGTGAGTATTTTCCTTTCCCAGATTAATCAGGTTATTTTATTATAATGTACACACCATGAAAATAACTTTCAAGGACATGATAAAAATCATCTCACAAAATGAATCAAGCACTTCCCATGAGACATTAATACTATTATTTTAATTGGTGTTGATTATTGTGTGAAATCTATGTTAAGTTCAACTTCTTGCTAAATGTATATCTAGGGGAAACTGCCAAACCTTTTAGAACGTTGTTCCACTTGTCATTTTTATTTTTGAGTGCTTTTATTTTGTGTTCACACAATGCTTGATAACATTGCCAAACTGACAACTTAAATTGAAATGGAACAATAACTCTCAGAGTGTTAGAACTAAAAGGATTGGAAGATGACTTGATTCAGGTCTCTAAGGTTACAAACAAGAAAATAAAACACTAAGGTTGCAAAGTTATGGCTGAAATTAGAACCTAAGTGGGGTTTTTTTGTTTTTTGGTTTTTGTTTTTTGTTTTTTTACTCAGTGTTCATTAACTCATAAACCATTCCAATATCATCCTCATATTCAAAATTAGATCATTTAAAACTATTAAGTGTCAGTTTCACCCTTGCTTATTATTACAGTTTTTTCCACGGAGACACAAGAGAGCATAAGCCTAAAAGTAAGCCATAAACATCAGAGCTTTTTGCATTGCACCTAATCTGAATTCTGTACAACCTGAAGACTTTGAGCATTCAGCTCAAATACACAACTTACATTTGTGCTGAAACAAATCAAATCACTACAGGCTTTGTGAACTTAGAGGCAAAAAATGGCATGAGTAGAAAATGAACCCAATCTATTCTCATTACTTTGAATGATGACTAGGAACCTCCTGAGCTACGTTTTTATATAAATCAAACAGAAAGAGTGCACTAACTCTTATCCAGAAACTCTCACTGGAAAATCACTATTTTTGTGGAAACTTGTGGAATCACAGAAAGAGTCTCGAGATGATATGCCAAACCTATTTGCTTTATTTCATAAAGCGCGAAGAGGGTACGGTTCTTGCCCAAGGGTATGCGGTTAGTTATTGACAAAACTGGAATTAAAATTCGAGTTGTCTAACCACCTGGCAACTTGTTATTAATTCTCCTGTTTTCAGAGTCAATGAAGATATTAAATCACGTTAGTTTTACATCCTCTCCAAGCATTCTTTGAAATACTGTGCTTCATTTCTAATTCAAATGTTGAGATGATTGTCATGTTTGTAATTCCAATACCCAGATGACATCAGTGTTATTTTTAAAGCATCAAACTGCTTTCTTTCATTTTTTATCCTGCTCTGTTACCAATATTTGCAAGTAAAGAACTGCATAACATTTTTTAAACTGAGTAGTATTCCACTTCTGATCACACTTCTGTTGTACATCCTGAAAAAAGAAACAGGGCATTACAACTTCTTAGAAAAAACACTCACAAACATAAATTTCCTTTATTTGAATACTGTAAAAATGTCTTCAAGATCCTTTCTCCTTTCCATTATGTCTATCCTGCCTGATTTTAAATCTTTGACTTGAATGAACAAACTCTGACATTCTTAGATTTGGTTCATGCGGAGGTTTTAACTGCTCCATCAGAACATAGTACTTGTATATAGGTTGGTTTAACACTATCCTTTTGAATACATTGAGCTGCTAAATATGAGGGCATCCTTAAATTTCCTTGTGAACAAATATTAGAAAAATTGGCAAAATTTGAATGTACATTGACAAACTCAGTGGTCACATTCTCACACCATAACTATTATGTTAGTTATTAAATGTAACAAAAAGTCAAGAAAGTTTTTCAAAGATTACTTGATATATAATTTTATATTGCATCCAATCTTTCTTGTCTAGAAAAAAATCACTAGTGAGGTAAGTTGTATGAAATCATTCAGACCCAATGAATAAAACTTTGGGTTGGTTAACCAAAGCATTTCAATGATGAAAAGATCACAAGATTCTAGGCTAAAGATCCTTACTTGGTTTTAGAATCTTGACCTTGGAGACAACTGTGTATGGGGCCTAGGGTAAGGAAGAAGATTGTATTAGTTTCCTAGAGCTGCTAAACAACCAGTAAATTTTATCTCAAATTCTGCACTTTTTACTTTTAGAATTTTCATTTTATTCTTTTTTATAGTTTTTATGTCTCTATTGAGAGTCCTCATCTGTTCACTCATTATGATTCTTTTTCCATTAATTCCTTGGAAGTCCTATCTGCTAATCCCCAAATCTTGGTCATCTTAAAGTCTATTTCTATTGACTGATTTTTCTCTTGAATATGAACCACATTTTCCTGTTTTTCACATGACTGATAATTTTCATTTTATGCTTCAAATTGTGGATGATACTCTTTTAAAAATCTGAATAGTAAAAACTGTAGATTCCTCAGAAGAGTGCTCATTTTTTATCCAGCAGTCAGCTAGATTTCTGGATGATTACTAACTATGCACTTGTGGAAGGATGATTTCAACTTTGCTCATGTGGCTCTGTATTGGTTTTGCCTTTGTTCTAAAGTGAATCCCTTAATCCCAAGACAAAGACTTTATTCCTTAGGAATAAACCTTCTGGAATTTCAACAAATTTCTGAAGTGCTTACCAAGCCATAGTAACTTGGCAGGACTCAAACTCCAAACTCAATCTCCCCTGTGGTGGGCAATAGCTCAAGTCCCTGCTCATTTCTTCCAGTTGTTATTTCCACTGGTCTCTTGATATTCTCTTATGAATTAACAGCACCAGCCAAAGATTTACTAAGCATATTAATGCAGATTTTTAGAGCTCTTCTCCTATTTTTTCCTTCTATTTATGATTTCACTTTTTATTTCTAAATATTATGGGAGTCCTAAATTCGATCCTTTGGAGATCTCAAACCAATAAGACTGAACTTTCTGGTTAAGTTCTAAATGTTGCAGCTTGAGGGCTGGAGAGTGCCCTCAGGAGAAAAACTATATAAACATGGTTATATACCAATGTGGTTTCTTCTTGCTTTTTGTCTCTTTCCTATACCTTGAAATAGGTAGGGCTTTTTTCTTCTATTTTTTTAGGAGTTTTAAATTGCTATCTGTAGGATGGTTGCTCACTTCAAATTTACATCATTATTCCTTCTGGACCCCTCGTGTATTACTTCGATGTTATTTAATACACTATATTTGGGTCTCTGTTACTATGAACCAAGCCTAATCCTAACTGACACAGCTAGAATCAGAATACCCTCCCTAAAGAATGGAACATCATCAGTCTTATGATGAACTTGGGATAGAAGGCTGAGTAGGTTCTCGGAGAAGACACGTGCTTCCGATGCCAGTTACTGGAACTGCAAAAAGCAGCCATGAAGGAAAAGACATCTTTGCCATCTTTGGCAATAAAAGGTTCTCATAAAATTATCACATTAGTTTGAAACAGTAAAAAAAAAAAAATCCCGCTTTTTCACACATTCAGTGATGATAAATTCCAAATTTAGAATATTTTCAAAACATAAAATATGCTGCCCCAAAGTCCTATGATATAGTCCAGCTGTCCATGCCTCCCGATTGTAGACTAGAAAAATATGCTCCATATTTCTACACACCATTCAAAACATAAAATAGCTTTTTGGTTATATTTCCTTTTTTTCTTCTAAATCGGGTTTATTTGTGGTTTCACTTGCCTGAACATGCTAGTGGAATGACTGCAGAGTGGTTTTCTCTCCACTACATAAGCATGTACACAGATATGTATTCACACACAATGTCCTTATCTGGTATTTCCAACTAAGGTCAGAAACAGAAGCCTAGACACAGAAAACAATCAAAACCATTGGCTGGTGCTACATTTCTGGCACAAGGATAGAGCACCCCCAAATGAAGCTATTACCTCTTAATTACCTTCCACTTCTGGCCAGACACCAGAAGACAAAAGTCACAAGCAACAATTGCAGTGAACTAGATGATGTTGTCACAGTTGAAATCTGCAAATGGTGAGAGAGACAAAGTGACACAGTTGTTTTTATCTACTGAGCCGTTTCTCTAATCAGTTACTAAGTAAGAAAGTAATTTGAGTTGATTATATGCAATCAAGTTTGCTTTCTGAAAAGGTTTATTTCTGCCATGAGTTTAGAAAAGCTCTCTTTATGAAATTGGAATCTCTTCATGGAAGAATAACCATCCCCCTTTTTTTTTTCCTTTTTGTCTTTTTTCGTGACCAGGATCGCAACCCTTGGTGTCGCGCCCGTACCACGACTGGCAACGGGATCGCAACCCTCGGTGTCACACCCGCACCGCGCTCAACCAGTGAGCAGACTGGTCTCTATATGGGATCCGAACCCTCAGCGGGAGCGCCACCGAGCTCCCAAGCGCTGCACTCTACCGAGTGCGCCACCGGGCCGGCCCATCCCCCTTTTTTTAAATCACCTATTCCCAAGAAGCTTAAAGATGAGGGAATGCAATTCCTATTAGACAATATTTTCCTGAGCTTAATTTCTCTTCTATCTTACTTCTCTATAGTCCCCCAAATCTTTAGCCACTATTTCCACTTTGTACTAAGGAAAGTCACTAACAGAGTTTTGTATTGGGTAATATTTACATCTTGCTACCCACCCATAACACAGGCAGAATCACCTTGTTACCAGAACATTCCTCCCTGTCTCTCATTTTCTCTCTCTCCCTCTCTCCACACATGCACACGCACACATTCACATAAGAAAAATAGCAACAAAACTTTCTAACCTTTTTTTTTAATCAATGAAATTGAAAAACAGAGACCTTGGTTTATCATCTTGTATAAAATATTTTTTATAATAAATTTCAAAAACCATTGCAATGTGTACATGTTCTCATCAACTCCCTAACTCTCCTCCCTGCCCACACTTGCTGCAGCCTGGCAGGTCAGCATCTCTGCGTGCTCTTGTGCTTTAGATTAATTCTTCTCTGAAGCATAAGCAAAGCCTGTAGCAACCAAGCAGGACATTCCTTCAATCTGGGTATAAGAGTTAATTGCAATCCCACTCCTTGAAGTGCTGCCACAATTCCTTGCTTCACTGAAGAGTCTTTGATATCAACCTACTGCTCTTGGAAAGATTACAACTTGTGCATTTGGATTTCTCTAGTCAGGGTGCACTAGAACACCAACTATGAAAGAAAAAAATCGCCTTTTGTGCAGCTTATGAACTCCATACGTTGCAATCACCACATTAGGTGCACTGTAAACCAGAGAGCTTCTGGTCTCTGAAATGTAGATGTTTGCTGGTAGTTTCAAAGCAAGTTTTCCGTCCATGAGGAAATGTCAACAATGTCTTGCATATTTGTTGCAATTTGCAGAGTAGTTATGATCTTATACATGGATGCCACCGACCCACCCCTAGTAGGAAATGATCTTTGAAACATTTATTTCCAAAAGAAAGCATCTACATAAATTGTTTCCCCCACATTACTTTCTGGATCACTTCTTTGAAAACTAGAAAACATCTGCAAGAGAGCTGGCCAGAAACTGAAGGTGAGTTTTGTTGTTTTCTCTGTTGCATATGAACATCAGAGCTGCTAACTCTGGATAGTATCCAAATGCACCCATGTTTGAGATATCTATATAGTTTAAGTGAATTTAATTTTTTAGTTGTTTGGAGATTTTAAGAAAAAAAGCCCTTTTTCTGGAAAAATTCTTTTTAAAAACCTCCTTTTTCACTGCTTGACTAGAAATGGGTAGCTAACCAGACAATGCCTTTGTTCAAATATTAAAGCCTCAAATACCCTTTGAGTAGATAAAGACGAGTTTGCACATCTGGATTACAGTTGAGGTCACATGGTTACTTTTGGCAATTGACTTTAAGATGCGTCTCTAGCACATTATTTCTCTAACTGGGGTGTTTAGAATACCTATATTGGAATAACAGTTCTGAAATCTGAATTTTTTTTTTTTTTTTTTTTTTGTTTTTTTTCTTTTTCCATGTCCGGCAACGGATCGCAACCCTCAGTGTTGCCCCCGTACCGGACCGGGGACCGGCAACGGGATTGCAACCCTCGGTGTTGCTCCCGCGCCTCGCTCAGCCAGTGAGCGGGAACCGGTCTGTATGTGGGATCCGAACCCTCGGGCGGGAGCGCCGCCGCGCTTCTCAAGCGGCGCACTTATCCAGTGCGCCACCGGGCCGGCCTGAAATCTGAATTTTTAATAAGTCAGATGGTTCTTATGAAACATTAAACTTTTAAGGGTCAGCACAAGGAAGTTCTTAGGGCAAAAAGTGAGGCCTTCCTGTTTAAAAAAAGTAAATAAGAAGTGAATGCAAAGCAAAATGTAGTTGGAATTTTCCAGTTAAATACCTATGTGGATAAAAACCTATTATGACATTTTTTTTTTCCTTTTTGTCTTTTTTACTGACCGGTAATGGGATCGCAACCCTCGGTGTTGCGCCCGCACCACGCTCAGCCAGTGAGCGGGAACTGGTCTCCACATGGGATCCAAACCCTCGGCAGGAGCGCCGCCGCGCTCTCAAGCAGCACACTCTCCAGTGCGCCACCGGGCCGGCCCATGACATATTTTTAATGTGCAAAAATTGTTCTATCTGCATGTGGTTTGCTTGTTAGATATATATTTAAAATTAAAAAAAAAAAAACAGACAAACTGGAGCAAAGTTGGTGATTGCACGGGCTCTCTAAATTGTTCTATCTGCATGTGGTTTGCTTGTTAGATATATATTTAAAATTAAAAAAAAAAAACAGACAAACTGGAGCAAAGTTGGTGATTGCACGGGCTCTCTCTCTGTCTCTCTCAAGACCACACAGTAAGTTAGTGGCAGAACTAAGAGTGAAACTGGAAATATCAATATTCTTTTGGATTTTATAGTTCTTTTCATCTTCAAAGTACTTTACAAAATTCTCTAATTAGGCTCACAAGTTCTGGCTCCCAGTCTTGTTCTCTGATCACAAGACAGCTTACCTGCTCTTCCTTCCTTAGCTTTGAGCAACATGCCATTCTTAATCATTACTAAAGAAAAATAAGTTGACAATAATTTAAATTTAATAAATGACAAATCTGGACATTTCTCTAAATATGAGTCCAATTGTCTGGACCCTAATCTATATTAGCAGAGTTTGGCTATTATGTATTCAGAGTAAAAATAAGTTTTAATTGTAAAATGATCTGCAATTAAATGCACTGGTTAAAATAGTTGCATTTCTGACCAGCCTAAAATACTATTCTAAAGAGTTTCATCTTTCCTTAAAAAATATTTTCATTTTACATTTTCTTACTGTTTCAAAAATCACTTTTTAGCAAGCTGTACTTTTGAAAAACATTCAGGTGCATGTACATTAGGTCAGTCTTTAAATGAGAACTAAACAAGACAATTAGGAAAGGTGTATTTTATTTTCATTTCTGTCTGTCAACTAGTTGTGACTTTGAACGAGTCACTAATTGTTTCTGGATTTTGGTTTCTTCTTTTGTAAATCAGATTTTCTCCAGCTCTGTGATCCTGAATGTAATGGTATGTTTCTCAGCATATAGTGCATGCAGGGACAATCAAAGGTCTAAAGTCCCTTCTAGTAACTTCTTTTGTCACCATCAGGTGTGTATGGAGCTGGAGTATTGGCAGGCATTTCAGCCCTCAGCCATGATATGGCCAAAGAAATAGCAACAGAACAGGTCAAAATCTAAGCAGCTGAGCATGTGTTTGTACTGAATGTGTTTTTGCTGAAGACTCTCAGATTTGTCCCAGTAATGCATGGAGAGAGAATATAGCACCACCTAATTAATGTCTACAGAGTCCTCAGAAGACTTTTTCTCCCCATAACTTGCCCCACCCCCCAGCTGCTAACACATGCTTCCTTCAGAGTTAGAGTTTCTTTCTTTTGTTAGGCCTGTTAGGAAAAAAGAAGGAAAAGAAGTTACTGTTTTCAGCTTTACGAAGTTCTCACACCTCTGAGTGAAGGGGATTCGGATTCTTTTCTGAGAGCATGTATTGATATGGGGGATGGGAGAGGTGAAAGCTTTGGTTTGGGGAAGGGTATGTATTAAGGGAAGGGATGTGATTTTCATCAACCTAGAAGAAAGAACCAGAAGACAAACGAGGGTATATAGGGAATGCAGAAAAATAAACTTCACTTATGTCAACATTCAGGAAAGAGGAAACTGCTTGCCCACCGGATACTAGCAAATGTGGACATTTCTCTAAATATGAATCCAGTAGATGTGACCTGGCCACAAAGGCTTATGATTATGAATACGATTACCTGCATTTGCAACCTCTTAGTGCATATTCCCTAAAGGTTTAGACTGTGTACCTAAAAAGTAAATAAATAAAAGTATTCCAGTGAGTCAAATTTCCCCACCTCTATGACTCCATGTGTGTGTGTGCATGCACACGCATGTGTGTGTGTGCATGCAAGTGCATGTGTGTGTGTTGGTGAGATAAAGCAAAGGGGGGGAAACAGAACATAAACTGCTAGAACAATCTCATCTTAACGAGCATGTTACTGGGTGCAAAGGCAGAGGAATATAAAGATTGAATCTTCCTCTTAATAAAATACTGAAGCTTTGGTTGTAGCGCAGCATATCTGCATAAATAATCGTGTTTGCTGTTGTTGACGCTATGAATTCTCCCTTTGATATAATCTATTTCCTCAGGTATCTCAGGTTGGAGATGATCCAAACAATTACCGGTAGTAATGTAAGAAACAAAATAGTAATCCAAAATACTCCAGTCTAAAGTTTAACTCATAGTGCAAACTTTTAAAAAGGAAAAACCACAGTGATGCATTCATATTTTAGTAAGCTTGTTAAAATGCTGCACTTTTCTTTCAAGAGAATGTTTGCTTAAGTATTAGTAATGGTGCTTTGGCCAAACACTGCCCCATAACATATTTAGCAAATAACAGTATAGGATACTCAATTAAATTTTACTTTAAGATAAAGAAAAAATACCATTTTAGTGTAAGTATGTCTCATGCAATATTTGGGGCACATTTAACACTAAAAAGTTATCCTTTGTTTATCTGAAATTCAAATATAACTGGATGTCTTGAGTTTTATCTGACAGTCTTAGATGGTTTTCAGCTAAATCTGAATTATTTTAGCCTACCCTCAATCACGGCTTAAATTGAAAGATGACATATTTTCAAATCTTGTTACCAAAAAAACACACATGTGGCCAAAAAATTTTCATAGATTTGCAATTAAAGACTGGATGTATGATCATGCATGAACGTGGCCTGTAAACTAATCTCATCATTTTAAATTATTATTTCCAAATAATTATTTCCAAGGGGATGTCTTATAAGTTACAAAAAAAGGTCACATGATTTCTGTAATATTGGGTTTAAATTCAGATTCAAATCAGTTAAATGAAATGATTAACTTATGCTTTATTAATCACTCTCTGAATATAATTGTGCATTTTTACTGTCTCTATATTTTTTGCTCCTGTGCATCTTTAAGAATAGCAGGCATCGTTTTCCCTGGGGGGCTTGCTCCCTGCTGCAAGGCTGCTTCCATCACTGCAGGGACCACTTCGAGGCTCTGGGCAGCACCCAAGAGGTCCTGAGATGAATAGCAGGCATCGTTTTCCCTGGGGGGCTTGCTCCCTGCTGCAAGGCTGCTTCCATCACTTGCAGGGACCACTTCGAGGCTCTGGGCAGCACCCAAGAGGTCCTGAGATCCCAACATCAAATCCTTAAAGTGGCTGCGTGCCCATGACCGACATGAGCAACCTCACTCTGAGTCTTCACTGTCAGGAGAGCCTTGGAATAGCACAAATTTACTCATTAAATTTCATTCTATCAGCTTTAATCTCCTACATTCTAAGCAAACTCTATGAATACAGAAAAAAAAAATACTCAATTAGTTAAAAAAAAAAGAAAGCATAAATCTTTACTAAAAATCTCCACCATCCCCTACAACTCCTAACTCCCGTTTTCCCCAGATGGCCTCAATAGACAGTTCCCTTTCAGTGTCACAAAGAAGAATAAGGGTGTTAGATGCGCATTCTCTCATCTTCTTGCCTGTCCCCTTCTGGCATTCAGACAAAACTACCTGTGCCCAGAATCATCAAAATCACGGCCTCTGCAGACCCCAAGTGAAAGGGCTGTGTCTCCTCAGTAGAAGGCTTCTCCTTCCACGCATGTTCCAGATTGATTTTCCTCCCTCTCTCCAGATCCCCACTCCTTCGTCCACCTCCACCATGTCCCACCTCCCTCTCTCCCTTCTCTTCCTCAATGAGCTGTGTACATGCTCAAGCTTGGCCTCTGTTAGAAACATGGAAACAGAAATCCCACTTCTGCCCACCTGTTTCCAGCCCATCTCCCTTTCTCTCCCTCCAGTGAAGAGCAATCTGCCCCGCACCTTGAACTGCATGTGCTCCTCAGCTTCTACAAATGCTGCATTTCCGCTGTACTCCCTCCCAGAGTTCCCTAACTACCACCCAATTATTAAATCTGTTAAATACAATGGACATTTTTTTTCATTCTTTATTTTATTAGGCCCCTCTGAAACCTTTGACACTCACATTTTTGGTTTCCTGACACCAGTTTTTTCTTACTTTCTTCTGTATCTTCTATTTTTTGTTCTCACATTCTTTTGTTGGCTTATCCTCTGCAAAGCTTTCCTTAAATCTATGTATTTCCTAGGGTTTACTTCTAAGCCTTTGTCTCAGAATAATGTGCATCTTTCACACAAGTGATATTAATGTTCCCCATTGCACCCACTACTAGGTGTGCTTCAGGGCACAGATTGAGAACTCAGGCTGGGTTTGAAGCCAGCTCTAGCTGTGTCATGTAAGGAAAATCACTAAATCTTCGCTTGAAAAACAAAAGCAATATTGTCAATACCTTTCAGCCAAAGACCACCAGGAACAACCTTGTTAAACAAGCTGGGTTTATCATCCATTGCAGCAAGGACAACACAGACTTTGGGGAACAAAGGGGTGTTTGAGTAAGAGGGTGTTAGAATGTGGATCCAGCAGCTCCACTTCTGGGAATATATCCTAAGGACTTGAAATTAGTATGCCAAAGAGGTATCTGCACTCGCATGTTCATTTTAGCACTGTTTACAATAGCCAAGTTATGGAATCAACCTAAGTGTTCATCAATGGATGAGTGAAAATGAAACTGTGGTAGATATATAAACAATGGAATACTATTCAGACCTGAAAAAGAAGTAAATCCTGTCATTTGTGACAATATGAATGAACCTGGGAGACATTATGCTAAGTGAAATAAGCCAGTCACAGAAATACAAATGCCGTATGTTCTCACTTATATGTGGAATCTGAAATAGTCGAAGTCATAGAAGCAGAAAGTAGAATGGTAGTTACCAGAGGCTGGGGGTGGAGGAGATAGGGAGATTTTGGTCAAAGGGCACAGAGTTGCATTTAGACAGGAAGAATAAATGATGAGTGTTTAAGGTGATGAATATGCTAATTACCTCAATTCAATCATTCCACACTGTATATATATCACAGCATCACTATATATACCATAATTATGTACATTAGAGTTTGTACCCCAAAAATAAATAAATAAATAAATGCTGCTTTGTACTTTTTCCAAAAATAAGAATTTAGTACAGGATTTGGGCATCACTTGGGTAATGTGAGGGAGGGTCTCAGGAAGAATGATATGCTTTAGATTGGGTGTTGGAAAATAAACAAGTAAACAAATATATTTAAAGATTCAAATGTATGTATTTCAGTTTAACCTGCACAACATCACGTGGTACATGTTTTCTGGAATTGCTACACCATTGATAACCAGAAGTTTGCAGTAGTGGTAAAGAGGATAACTCTCATACACTGACTGGCTCTGGAAAAAACTAGAGAGACGGATGGGACAACTGCCAACGTTTTTGGTGTTTCAGATCAACGCTATAAAATACAGCTGTTTCTCTGAAGTTTATCTGACTTCATCTGAACAATTCAAGTCTAGAAATCAGTTGCAAATCTACCACAGTAATTTCTCTGGCATGAGTTCCAGTGTCTCCTTGTTCTGGTCTCTCTCGCTGTATCTTACTTCCTTTTTTTCTTCCTAAAATAAAAGAAACATAATGGTACAGTTAAAAGACATATGCAGTGGAAACAAACTTCAAAAAAGGTTTTTGCAATGTTAATGAGAATTTATTTTAAAATCTCCCCAATGCATATTGTATGCCCTATCCAGGTAAATTGGTTTTGTATTAGGTTAAGATACCTCTGCCTGGAATATTTGAATCAATCTAAGTAATGAATGAGGTACCTAATTTGAAGGTCATTGTAAATATAAGTTTCTTCATTAAACAAATAGTACTTTGTAAAATTTAAAAATTTGCACGTTGGTGATTATTAAACTCAAAACCCTGTTTTACAACTGAGGATACTGTAACCCAAATAAAGTTGTTCATCATGCATTATAAACTAAGATTGTAATAACACAAGTCTGTTCCATATAAATATTTATTTGATTATGTTATCTTACATTTTGCATATTTGTAATATTTATTTGGTCTAAATTCTTAAATAGTCATTCCAATTCAGTAAAGATACTTCAGCAACAGACTTATCAAATATCAAACTAGCCACAGGAGAAATAACATTTATGGACTGCTGACGAGGTGCTAGGTGCTATGTTAAGCATTTTACATAAAAATGATCACATTTAATACAAACAGTAACTCTATGAGGCAGGAGGCAGGTAATATTATTTTTCAGGTTTTATGGATGAGGAAACAATTTAGTTAGCTTATGGAACTTGCCCAAGGTCCCACCGCTAGTAACAAGCAGAAGTAAAACACGAACTTACTTCAGTTACTCCAGCATCTGAGCTATCAAAGGCAGAATTTTGTCATCACTGTGAGAATCTGCAACTCTTGAGGCCCTATTAACATAGTCTTACATAGCAATGAATTAGTTCCCTCAAGCATTTTCATACATTTTCAACTCAGTTCAACACTTTTTTTTTTTGCCCTCTGTTTTCTAGCTGTGAGTAGAAGCCACCCAGAGAACTGAGTGGTCTCATTCAAGTCCATTTGTAACTCATGATGAGAAGCTGAAGTAGACAGTGTTTTGGTGGGTTCTCATTGTCACAGTCCCTTTATGTGAATAACAGGGAAAATCATCTAAACCAACATTGCTCTTCAGATTCCATCCGCTGTAAACCATATACATCTCAGCTCGATGCTATTTGACATCAGAAAAAGAAGAGCAGAATGAAGTTTGTAGCCAGTTCTAAGCGGAATGGTAAAATATTTCAAAGAGAAGTTCTCTGACTCCTTCACAAAATAACCATAATGTTTAGTTATTTTTTGGAAGAGTTGCTCCATCTGCATACTTTTTTCTTTGGCATTAAGAAAATTTGAACTAAATTCAGTTTTCAGTTGTAATAAAATCTCACCTTAATTTCCTGGACAATTTATTTTTTAATAAAATGATTTCCAAATTCCATTTCTTTAACTTATTAAAATGTCTTGTTTCTCATATACTTTCATGTTTTCCAGTGCCACAAACCTTATCTTAGTCATGTATGAGTATAATTTACAGACAACCATGAACATCACCATTAGACTGTATTTACTTCTCTTTAAAGTGTTTATTTTTCATTCTTTCAAAAAATTATGAAATCCAGAATAGGATGATCTGTTATAGAGAAGCTTCTGGATTATATCCAGGTAGACTTTATCTATTATTCCCAATTTTAAAAATGTTATTTCTGTACACAATGAGTTAATGGCATAAATCAATCACCATTTATTCAATGTTGACAGTAATAATTAGTACCATTTATTCTGCCTACCACAGGCCAGAAGTTAGGTACTTTACTTACTAATTTTTTTACAACATATCTATAAAGTAAATATTATTCCCATTTTACAGATGAGAAAGCAAAACCCAGAGATACTACACAAAGGTTATTTGCTAGCAAAGCCAGTTTACATCCCAAAGATTACTTTAACAAAATTAATTGGTATTGTAAATCTTAGATATCCCCATTGGTTTTCTAAACCCTAATAAAAAATAAGTACCACAAAACTGGGCCACAGAAAGCACTAGTCATACTGATATGATAAGTGTTCAGTTTCCCTGTGTTCAGTTTCCAGGACACGCCTCTGGGTTTCCAGCCATTCCCTGAGGTCTCTGGCCCCCTCCTCTGGTCTTTCCCCTGGAGGAAAGTCACTGTTGCCAATTAGACCTATTTTCAGCACCAAAAGGGAAAAATGAGACCATGGCGGGGGGGGTGCTGATGCAAATTCAGTGGCTGGGCATGCTCAATAAGGAACACAGATATTCTTGAATACAGGGTTTGACAAATTAACACGCTCCAGGAAAGGACTGACTGAGGATGTGCAAGACTAAATGTTATGTAACTGGGAACCACCCCCTTAATTGAATATTCATTACATAGGGAAACTATAAAAACCAAATCCCAGCCAAAGGCAGGATTGTTGCTCACTTTCCTGGAAGCAACCTGCACTTGGCTGGCTGAGGTGCATAAACTTGGTATCAAACTTACTTTCAGCAGGTGGCTGCTCATTCTCTTGAGCCAGCCTGCACTCTGTACTGAACTTTAAGTGTGTTTTGTGCTTCTTTTTGTGTTAGACTTGATGTCTGTACTGAACTTACTTTTGTGTTACACTTGATGTGGGCCCTGCTCAGTCTCTGGAGCATGCCGCACTGTCTCTGTGGAACCTGTAGTTCTTATCTGTTATATTAAACTTGTCACTTTCTGCTGTGACTCTGCTCTTGAATTCTTTCCTGTGGTGGAGTCAAGAACCTGGTA
>NW_007730203.1:105070-106268 GCF_000696425.1 Galeopterus variegatus
AAGCATCTCTTAAGACAGTGGCTTTGAGATATGTTCCTGCCCTCAACTCCCGTGCACACCTTCTGCACAGTGTGACATCAACTTCATCGCAAAAGGCAGTTGTGAAAACTGTCTTCAGTGGAGTAATTTGGACCTGCAGACAGGCCAGTTATAAGGGCATATGAAAGGACAGTTTAAGAAACAGAATCCATCTCAGCAAGTTAGGAAATAAAATTAGATGTGTACTTGATGCAATGTGTTATTTTATTCCCCCGAGTTCATCTCTTTCCAACCTAGTTTTGTCCTCTGAGTGGCTTCTCAAAAATCACTGATTCTCTTCCAAGGTCCCCCTGCTTCCCTTGAAATTCGATCTAAAATCCCATCTCTCAGCAATCTGGGGCAATGAAGATTATTTCTGCCTGATTCCTTTAGGATTCGCCTCAAGTGGATCTGGACCTCAGCCTTAGCAGACTCTTGACACCTGAGGAGCCATGCTCTTGGGTTGTTCCTTCACAGAAATGTCCCTATGTTTGCTCTTCTATTAACTAGCAGTTAATAGAAGTTACTAGTTACTAGTAATCCCTGCCTGCTCCTGGACTTAGTCAATTCTTTTTTTTAAAACTTTTGCTGATTTTTTTCTTTTCTTTTTTAATTCTTCAAATTTCCTGCCCCAGATGCTAAATTAAACTAGTATTTAACTTGAATTAAATGATTAAATGTCTTTTACCGTCTTCTATTTACCCTAGTTTTGCACAAGCAGTGGTGCTCACAACTAATTAACATTTGAAACATACACAAAAATACACACACACACATAAACATCTCTATATTAAATATCCGAAAGATAATAGCTACAGATGTCAAATATAAATGACATTGATGCACACAAATTTTTTGTTATTTGTTATTTTAGAGCATATTCTGAAATGAAATATGAGAACTATTTAATATAGTATAATGCTTCAAGAATAAATTTTCATTTCAGAGAAAATGCCTTCTGAGTTATTTATTTGAGAATAATAGACCATTAAAAATTATAAAAGCTAAAAAGCTACTTGCAATAACACCATTACCCTGCATAAGCTGTCCTGTTTCCTTCCTTTAAAACCTTTGCATGTATTTCCAGTTAATCTTATCAAGTTTTTTATTTACAATGAAATGCTTCTCAGCATAACACACGACCAAATAATTAAAATAAAACTAGTCTTCCTCCTTTCTT
>NW_007730203.1:106367-108137 GCF_000696425.1 Galeopterus variegatus
CTTTCTTCCTGTATTTTTTCCTTCCTTTTTCTCCTTCCTTCTTTCCTTCTTCCTTTCTTTCTATTACTGAAAACTCATAGCAGAAAAACATTTTGACATTCACCAATAAAATTAAATTGGTTATTCTAACCATCTACTTACTATCTGTGAGTTTATAATAATATGATCATACAAATTAACCGTTCTCATTTGGGTAACGATAAAAACAAAACAACACTGGGAAATTTGAAAACTATGTCTACAAATTCAATTTTAAATAAATTTTATTTTGATTTTTCTTTTCCAGGTTGCCTGCCCAATAGTCAAAGAAGACTGCTATATAATTAACTGAATCAATTATAATTATAGCCAAAATTAAGAAATTTGCTATGCTCATTTCAGTTCCTGTGAAATGTTATAGGGGCTAAAGAGAACAGGGACCCAATTTAAGTAATTCTTCTTTACTGCTGACATTCTTAGAATACATATTCTTGGAATATAAAGGCATACCTCTTAAGCAAGGCCAAAATGATGTTGCCCTCAGATAGTAAAATTCTCTGGGGACTCATCTATGTGAAACTGGGATCAAATTTTGACCCTGATACTACTTAAAAATAACAACAGCAACAAAAATGAAACCTATCGCACATTGTTAAGTGTGCAGTTATAACATCAGTAACATATATCTAGAAGTGTCAAACAGATATGTAAGAAAATAAAGTACATGTATGCCAATTTGTAGAAATAGAGAAGTATCTCTTTAATTATTCTTTATTTAAAACAGATTATTCTGACTCTGTAAATGACTTTCCAGTTTTGCACAGAAGAACTTTATTGGTCTGCTTACCATTTATGTCAAAGATATATATGCCTTCTTTAAATAGCAGCTCTTTAGTACCCGAACAAACACCCCTCCTTTGAACAATCTTAAATACAAACCTATATATTTAATATGATTTGTCTAAAATTATGTTACATATAAAGTTCTTGACACACCCACAAATATGTAGAAAATAAAAATACTATGTTTTTGGAGAGATCACAATTTAAATATTTCACAGTAGAATGCAAGATAACCTTTTCATTCACTTTGCAGGAGCATCAGGAGGCGATTTTTCGCTCATTTGGTTTCCTCAAAAATATAACCTTCTTGTAAGTCACCTGTGCAATAGGATAATGGAGGTTTTAACCTCTATGTCCATTCCCAAACTTGTTTACAATCAGACTCACATGCCCATAAAACAGAAGCTAGTTCTTTTGATCTCTTAGCTTTTGCAGTTATTCAGTTTTTAAAAATGATGAAAACCTAAGACATAAAAGTAAAAAACAAGTAAAACAGAAACGCCGACAGAAGCAAAAAATTAAAAATAAATGACAGTCATAGCTCTGATTCTTAAAGATGACTTGTAAATGTATAAGGCCATTCATAGAGTTACTGGTCAGATCCAATGGATCGGTTTTCAAAAATGTGTTGAATGGGTTTATAAAGGTCTATTCCCTAAATCTTAAACACAGCAATCGTAGGGATGACTATCATTAATTGATCATGACTACTGTTTCAGCCATGAATACTCACCATTTCTCATCCTGACTACAACCTTGTGAAGTAGTGTAATTTATCTCCAAATGTCTTGCTCAGAACCATATGCATCTTGGGCTGGCCAGTGGTGCACTCGGTAGAGTGCGGCGCTTGGGAGCACGGCGGAGCTCCCGCCAAGGGTTCGGATCCTATATAGAGACCAGTCCGCTCACTGGTTGAGTGCGGTGCGGGCGCAACACTGAGGGTTGTGA
>NW_007730203.1:108945-137064 GCF_000696425.1 Galeopterus variegatus
GACCAGTCCGCTCACTGGTTGAGTGCGGTGCGGGCGCAACACTGAGGGTTGTGATCCCGTTACCGGTCACAAAAAAAAAAGAACCATAAGCATCTGAACTGTGATTAGTATAACCCCAATACTCTTTCCACACTTCATATTGCTTCCCGGGCAACGCACTCCTGGTGGCCACAGATCAGTAGATTATCTGCAATTGAACAAGCAGAGAGAAGTGAAAAATTGTATTACAAACTTGTGCTTTTGGCTGCCGTCATTTGCATTCTCTTTCATCTTCCTATTCCAAACACTATATTCTTTCCTAACAAAAGTGAAAAAAAAAATGTAATATGTCTTGTGAATTTATCACGTGTTCCGTCAATAAAATGCCTAAACTAGAATTTATAAATTTATCCCTTTAGGCATGTCAAATCTCCATGTTTGAAAATATGAAATGTAAAGAGGGATCATTTTTATTATATTTTAAAATAATTAAAACTTTCCTCACTGTTTAGAATTTAAACCTCACTTTCAATCTCTGGTTGGCAGTGTCTTCATGTCATATAGATACAAATGTCACAATTTCTGACTATTTTGGAATTTATGCTGCATCAGAAGTTCCACTTCTCTCAAAAATACTCAATACCCTCACGCAAGCCATAATGGAAGTTTTCAACTTGGATTATTTGCTTCTCATAGCAAAAGCTACAAGAGATGAGAGAGAACACTAAGGAAAATGAGAGGGAAAGTATGTTCCTTCCAGTAAAGGACGATGAACATATATCCACAAAGAACCAAAGAGTAGGTAAAACCCTAAGTGAGTGGCCCTTGTGCACCGTCTTGGTAATCTTCCAAAACTTTTAGAGTATGTATAAATTCTTGCTGAATTTAGCTCCTGCTCAATGAAGACTGAAGACTTCCTTAAGATCATCCCACTCTCCAACACGCTCAAACATACATCCACATACCACATTTTGTCCTAAGAATCATGCAGACATAATCTGTACAGGAACATAATACTGAAAAATATTTATCCAGGCTCTACACTCCTACAAAACCAGTAAATAATAATGGAGTGGATGCTCTGTGGAAAGGTTTCTCAAGCTCGAGCTTTGCTAATTCAACTGAAGTGATTGTCATAGTGCCTGGCATAAATGTGGCAGTAAATTAAGTATATGCTAAAGCCTTAAGACCTAGAAAACGGGAAATAATAAGAATGAAAGTGAAAATACACCTACGTAACTATGTCTTCCCTGTCTTCTTTCTCAGTGAGTAACACTATCGCCTACCCCGGAGACTTGGAAATGACAGCCAAATTCAGACTACCCATGTGTTTTATTTGGCTAACTCAAGGTTGTATAAAACTTTTGAATTAGTTGCCAATATTAAAAAACAGGAACAAGAACAAAAAAATTTTACATGACAATCTATTTTCCAATTCTTTCAAAAAATCTTACCATCCCGGACCCCAAACCCTCCCAGGTCGACAACCTGCAGGTTCGGAACATTGGTGGCCCTCCTTCCAATGCGCAGGAGTTCTTCAAATTACCAGAGACCTGCCCTGTCAATCTCTGCCATTTCACCATTTATCTTACCCCTATAGGTTTTTGCATTTTCCACCCATGATCTGTCCAGTTATGCTTGTCAAAAACGTGAGAGCTGTTACGAATTTCACCCCATTTTTAAACACCCACATACATACACATCCAATCCCCAGTTATACATCTCCCCTTACACATTTACAACCTTAGTTTAAACCACAGCTTCTGCAAATGAAGTCTTTCAATCTCCGTCTCCGTGGTCATCTCCCCACCTCCAGACCAGTGTCCTCCAAGATGCAACCAGAGAGCTCTTTCCAAGGTACAAATTGTCAAGTCACTTCCCTACTTAGAAAACTTCCAGAATTTTCAAGATAAAGTTCAGAGTCTTTGATTTGATCACAGAACCCTGTCAAAGTTGGCCTTCTCACCTGAAATGCTTTTTTTCTATCCTAACACTCTCTATTTAATGGATGGTCTCACAATTTTGCATCAGTTGTGCTATGTATGTAAAGTATCTAGAAGAGTATGTGGTTCTTAGTGCTACACAATGTTTGCTGTAGTTGTTACACATAAGAAAAGTTTTAAATTATTCTTCAGCATGTATCTCTGATAATTATTGTCTTCAATTGAAAAATATAGTTACTTTCTTCAAGGCATGCATATCTATAAACAACTACCAGAGATTTTTTTTTCTGGATTGAAGTGAGAGATAGGTTTATTTATACAAATGTTTAAATGTAAATACACCATCAAAAGAGATGAGTAAAACATCTCATAAAGACCAAATATGAGATTATTTTCTTATTTTTTCATGCTGTTTTTCTCTCTAAGTTGAGATTAGAAAAGAAAGGAAGGGAAAATTGAAAGCAAGGCAGGAGAAGAGGTACCAGAAAGGTTAATTTGATTGATCTCTATTAAGAACTCATTTTGAAGTAATAATACACATCACATTTTATATGTATGTGTAACGTTAATCCTAAAAGCTACCTGAGCAAGAAAATGCCCTGTGGCTATCTGTTTCAGGGTCCTACATCCTAGGCTTCCTTCCCTGTAATTCAGAGGTGTTAACCTGTGGTTCATGGACCCCTAAAAATTCACAAATGAGCTTTAGGAGGTTGGTCCATGAAGCCCTAAAATTGAAAACAAACCTTGGCATGTGTGTTTTTATTATGTTTTGGGGTAATTTATGTAATAAGGTTAACCAAGGACTCAGTCATAACTTGGGCAATTCTTCGCTTATGTCAAAGGCAAAGTAACAGGTGACATTCCATGAGGCTCTGCAGGAGCCGGCCTGCTGTATCTGCAGCTAGGCAGGCACCACTCGGCTGCCCGCATGTGGCGTTGAGCTTACAGCTGTGATATCAAGCGACCTGGCAGTTAATATTTGCGACAATAAATACAATAGTATCTAAAAACGAGATTCTGGATAATTTTTCTTCCAACAGTTTTGCGGGAAGGGTGGCATCACCACGGAAAGGACACCCAAAGAGGGAAGAATATTGATGAGAAAAAGCAGATGGGAGCTGTTTGGGAGGTATTTTATGTTACATAATGGTTTATGACAGTTGATTTATAGAATTCACTCATCCTATAATTAATACATTTAAAAATAAATCAATTTTTCCTTCACAAATTCATGTTGAAAAGAAATGGTGTAAGTTAGACAAGATCCTTCAGGAAAAAAACGTTTTAATGATTCAGAACAAAATAGCTATTCCATTACCATTTAAAAAGTAAATTTTGTGAATTCTACACTAACTTAAGATTAGATTGATTGCACATCCTGTGGTGTTTTGGATGTTTTGTTTCTTTTTTAGGTAAGGGGTGGAGAGTGGAAAACGCCATCTACACTGAGGCTTGTCCTTCAAATTGTCAGTCGATAAACATAATTTCTCCATATTCCTGCTTCACTGATCGAAAAGGCCAGTAGTTAATGGCCTTTTATTACAAACTTCCTTTAGTGGCAGCCCAGCAATTAGGCACGTGCATGCTCCGTGACCCCTCGCTCCCTCCCGACTGGCTTTGATCGGAGCTTTGCTCAGTGACACACGTCTAATAACCAGGAGTGGCATGAACTGGACCATCAAGACCCTGATTTATTCGTTAACCCACATCCTTGGCCAAATAGGGGCGTAATTAGCTATTATGCCAACTGCCAGTACAATCTGACCTTGTGTTCAGGTTGGGGCAAAAACAAAGCAAAACAAAACAGCTTAACCCACATCCTTGGCCAAATAGGGGTGTAATTAGCTATTATGCTAACTGCCAGTACAATCTGACCTTGTGTTCAGGTTGGGGCAAAAACAAAGCAAAACAAAACAGAAAGCATGCTTCTGTCCTAACACAATCATGCAGACAGCATCACCGGAATTTCAGCCTGTGAAATTCAACAGCACAGTGACTTGAAAGCAAACTAGTTCTCAATGAGTTTTGTTGCTTTGCTTCACCTTACGTGACGTTCTTTATTAAGTACAATAGAACTAAAAAAAGAGAAAAGACTGATTCAGCATGAAGACTGTAAATGACAAGCAAGATTCTTCTCCAGGAACATTCTAAGGTGTATAATCTGAAATTACGAACATTCAATTGGGAGTAGCTCGAAACAAAAAAAAAGTTGAGAAATGATCACGCATACATTTTTTAATCTTCACTGATAGACACAGAAAAACGAAATGACCTTGACTTACAGTACCTGCCTCAACAATGCAACCCCGAAGGCAGCATAAATCAGGCCATTTAAATTCCCACAATCCAAAGTTCTACACCAGTGGTCTCCAAATGTAATGTTTTACAAATCACTTGGCAATCTTGTTTAAAATGCAGATTCAAATTAGGTAGGTCTGAGGCAGAACCAGAGTTTCAGCATTTCTAGCACGTTTGCAGGTGAGCCCAGTGCTGCTGGTCCCTGAACCACAGTTTAATGGCAAAGGGCTCGACAACTCAAGAGAGTAGCCATTTTTTAGCTGGACTAATCCTCATCACAGTCTCAGTTTGTCACTTCCTTTCACATTTAAAGACATTCTGAGTTTTTTGTTACCTAGTCCCCACCAGATTAGAAATATCATAAGGCACTTGGAATGAACACTGAAGGAGACCATTAAATAGTCTTCCTCAGAGGCATTTAAGAATAGGACTTCACGAAATAATTTTTAAAGATTTGTTTTTCCTATTATTGTGGACAATTTGAAATATATAAAAATGGTAATGAGGAAAACAAAAACCACCCATAATCTCAACTTTCAGAGATGGACTCAATGTGTTGGTATATATTTCTCATGAGAATCAAACCTATTTTTACATTTTGGACCCAACTCTACTCATGTAAGATTGTATTATATACTTCTGCTGTTTCATCAATTTTTCTCCCAAAAAAATGAGTCTTAGTATTATGGTCTAGGGAGGTGCTATAATTTATTGAGTGGTTTCTTTTCACTCAACATTCATGTTGCTTCCAATATTTTCTTATTTTAAACATTACAGAAATATAATAATGGAATTTTTAAAATCTCACTGTTACAATTTATGTTCTGTAAGACTGTGAATGGGGCGGGTTGCTTTTCTCTCACAAGGAAGTTCTCTCAGGTCTTTTCCCTCCTCTAAAAGAATATTCTCAAGACACTGAACCCATGGTTTCACTGTCCCTGTAGTTCAGGAATGAAAGAACTCCAACTGCTTTGCACATATTAACCCGGCACATCTTAAATGAAAACCACTAATAACTCTTCTATTTCTTTTTATTGTTATTGACTACATTCCTTTCCTTTTGGAAGGTAACTTTTAGCTGTTTATTTTTCTTTAATTTACATTTCAAAAATGACCCATTTTCAGTTTAAAGAAATGGTGTTACATTATTAAGCCTTCCTTTTAGGATAAAAATCACCATAATGAAAGTGTAAATTTTATCACTTACCCATCCTATGACTGAGAGTACTATCACATAATTGAATTTACTGTCTCTCCTGACTCCTCCTCACCAAACACACATAGTCTTTCCCTTTCACCTCCTCCTGTCCAGGAGAATGGGGTAGTAGTTTTGCCATAAATGCAAACTAAGTGACTGGATTATTTGAATGGCATCAAAATAGCCACCTTGGCCTTTATCCCAGACTTGATTCTGTTGTTTTGGTTTCAAGTTATAAAAATATAATTTAGCTTTTAAAAGAAAGAGTGGTAGAATTTATTGACTCATATAACTGGGACAATCAGAAGAAAAATTGTCTTTAGCTACTGCCAGATTCAGGGATTCAACTAATGGCATCTGCTTTGTCTTCTGTTCCTTCATCTTTCAGCCTCTACTCTTCTCTGCTTTGGTTTTATTCTTCCCACTGGGGCTCTCCCCATTAAGCTACAGATTCAGCCACCAGAAGTTCTAGGTTTCCATGTTTCTCAGCATCGCGTGCCTAAAAGAAGGGAGAATTTTCTTCTTGGTAGTTCCGGCCAACCACTCCCCCATCACTGGGCATTGATTGGCCTGGCCTTAGTCACATTCCTATATGTGAGCCAATCATTGTGGTTATGGGATTCAGTGTTCTGACTGGCCAACTCCTGGATCATGTATCTGTCCCTAAATTCATTGTGGAAGGATACCACCACCTAAATTAAGTGGACTTAGAGTGAAAGAGTCTGGTTCCCTGAAGAAAAAATTAAGACACTATTATTAAAAGAAGATAAAAAGGATCATTGGAAGGCAAACTAATAGATGTCCACTGTAAATATGGTGACCGTACATTTCAGTTTACCAAGGACATGCCTATTGCCCTACTGTCCTGAATGGTTTGTCTCAGATGTTTTTACTGTTAATTTATTTATATTAATAATTTAATAAAAGAAGTCATGATAGATTAGCTAGGCCTTTACTTTGGACTTTCAACTTTGCCATAATATCAGGTAGTAGTGTGTAGAGGGCACTAGCATTTATAAAGCAAATGTATTTCACAGGGCCTATTTTCCAAAGTCCTGTAGTCTCAGGTTTAGCCTAACCTTTTGGAATTACATATAGAAATGTTAATCTTGCAAAAGACAAGGTTTCCTCAAGTTAAAGTCTTTGTAACACAGCAAAGTTGCTGGCTCAAGGACAGACAAGTTACTTGATTGATATGAAAGTTAAAGTCTTTGTAACATAGCAAAGTTGCTGGCTCAAGGACAGACAAGTTACTTGATTGATATGTAAAATAGTGGGGAAATTGCTGTAGGGAAGGAAAATGTTTGCTAAGATCAAGCTTTGGTTGGTGGATTGACTTAACCTTTTGCAAACTGCATTACGGAATGTGACTTTGCCTGTTTCACTGATGTTACCAGCCTCTATTCTTAAACTATACTTAGCCATAACCCCACCTATGTTCTTTTCCTGTAACTTCCTGGTCTGGAGAATAAATGCGGGGAGAGAACCCCAGTTTGTGGTTAATTTCCCAAGGAAGGAATGCCTCTCTCTTGAGGGTTCTGGGAGATTAACCCCTTTGGGGTCTCTCACTGCTCGGAAGAAATGGGCTTTGAGTAATCCTTTGCATCTCAGTCACCCAGGGGAAGAAGGGTGACAAATCAATGTGAGGCAAAGCAAAGGTAGTGTGTGTGAATCTTTACTATTTATTCACTTTATTGTTTGGTTATACTCATATATTTTGCAATAAAGCCTTTGGGTAGCAATGGGAACAAAAAAATGAAGGACATATTTTGGGGAAAAAAAACAATGGTTGAATTTCTATTTCTCAAAAAAGTAGATAAATGTGTGACAGGCATGAAATGTTTTAACGTACTTACTATCTTCTGTGGACACCAGAATGATGCCTCTATGAAATGGCCATGGGAAAAACTGAAGACACCATGCCTGGAAGAAACAACAACCTTCTGAGTTGTCAGATATGTGAGGAAGACCATGTTTAAAGACAGAGGCTTCACACATGCTCTTGCAGAAAACGTGTATACAACCCTCTAAGAAGTTTTCTTGGACACATGCAAAAGTGATAACTTAATATTTTGGCTGTGTATGAAAAAAAATGAAAAAAAGTTATACCAGTATTATCAAATGTTCAAATAAAAGTCAAAATTAGTTCAATTTTCAACCCATTTATAAACAGAAGTTTATTTTGTTTATGGAGAAACACTGGATACTATTATAAATGTTGTTATAAATTCAGTTGAAAAGTTCAAAACTAAAGATCTGGTGATTTATTTTTAAGGTGATAATACAAATATGGATTTGGGCATAAAATAGTATCACAGTAAAAGTAACATCCTTACTAAATTAAGAAATGTATAATTTTAAAAAGTATGCCCTTTCTAAATTAAGAATATTAGTCATATTTTACCAAATGAAATGTCAGCCATACTTCTTAAAATTTACAGACATTTACCATTCAAGAATTTTTTTTTCTGGGGAACACGCACACACATACTCATACAATCTAGCGAAGCAGTAAACACTTGATCTTTATTGCTGCCATCATCATAGGATTCTCAAAATGTTTGGGTCTTTTAAGGATCACTTTATAAATCAACCTAAGTGTTCTACAATTTTATTTAACTCTTTGTAAAAGACCCATCTAAATTTTGTTACCCTTTGTAGCAAAATCAGCCAGAAATCTTTAAGCAAATGGAACAACAAAATAATTCACTTTTTGGAGATTTTAACAAGTGCAATTATCGATAACAATACTTGTAAACAATAGTGATAAATATCTGCAGACAGGAAAACATGATTAAGCATTGACAGAGAAGTAGTATACATGCTTTACTTTTGAGGTTTTACAACTGTGTCTTGTAATATTTCAACTTGAAGGATATAACCTCAGATTCCACTTTTTTTGTACTGAATTTATATATATATATATGGTACTGAATTTATATATATATATGTACTGAATTTATATAATATATGTATGAGGTAAGAATCATATATTTAATTTTTTTGCATCTTACTATTTGTAAATTTTATCTTGATTATGCATTGCTTTTATAATAATAAAAATATTTGTTAAAGACAGATAAATATAATGTACTATTTTGAAAAATACTGTTTACTCCTTTTCATAGGTGTTAGGGGGAAGTTTACACATCTTTTTAAATGCAAATGAGTAACTTTAATGGTGAGAAATTTGCAAACTGTGTCTGGCCACGGAAAGAGATGCCCAGACTTTGGTCAAGGTTGTAGTTATTGTCAAGCTACCACTCTAGTTAACACAGACAAACTCGCCTTTTTCACAGGCCTGGGATTTTTGTTGATGATTTATTTTGTTGCCATGTCAGCCACACACAGTCACAAAATATAAGTTCTTTCCACTGAAAAAGGAAAACATGTGAATCTTGGAAGTAGGTAATTGGTATTTTAAGGCTGGAGAATTAATGGACGTTACCTTCATATATTTTACCACCAGCATAATCTCAAAGGAGAGAATGAGCAGAGTAGCTACAAACTTACCTTGGCAGCAAAGAGCACTTTTGTTGGCAGCGATCATGCACATAGCTGATAAAGGAAAAAATATGTTTGGGAGACCAGGTGTGAATATTAGCAGACAGTATTTTCCTTGAAATCTTCTTGGCCCCAAAGAAACTGACAGTTGCCATCCAAACTCACCCCAAGCAACTCCAATGATGCTTTGTTAGACTTTTTAGGTCAATGACAGATACAGACATAGATGTAGATGTAGATAATTATATTTTGCAATTTTTAGGCATTTGATGCTAAATGAATAGAATAGTCAAACAAACCATTGACTAATCTTTTTCATACCAGATGGTTTAGCATCATGACATAACTGTAATTTCTTTCAGGACACAAATAGTTTTGCATGTGCAAGAGCATAATTCTAGATAAAGCTTTAGTTCCCAGAAGAAATTTAAAGTTCATCTCATCTATTCACTCAACTTGAAGAGAACGTATTGTTTTCCCAGCTTTAAGAGGTATCAGGTCTCTCTGTGACACCATCCCAAACCATTTTAGTCAGAAACAGGTGAGGCAGAGAATGTTATAAAATAGCCATACTGGATGAATTTCACGAGCCATTGACAACCATGACACAATCCAAAACTATTTTACAAAACATTTACATTTCTCAAGAATGAGTTTCATGAGTTCAGAAGGTTTCTACTGGGAAATTTGCTGAGAATCGGTCATGAACTTTGCATAATGTCAAGAGCCTGACCTCCAAATGTGACACCAAGTTGACATTCCAACAGTGCACTCATTTGCTTAGTCACTGCGTGTCATAAAATACATAAATAAAGGTAAAATGTAGTGACCACTCAGCCCAATGCAATCACTCAAGTGAAATAAGACAAGGTCATATGCAAAATTACTTTATCCTTTGGTGTGCCCAGACTCAAGTTAAGGTACAGCCCCTTCTTACCTTTTGAAGTCTAAGTCAGGCATTTAGGTAAATATAATCTCTTCTCCATTCTTGAGAACACCTGTCCCCAAGTGCAGTGAACATTCTTTCTCTTCTCATCACAGTTCTCCTCTAAAATAGGGAAAACACAGGACCAAGAAAAGAATCACAGCTTACGTGTCTTCCAGGGAAGAGTTTTCTCATGTGGTTGCTTCTGCTGAGCCATGGTGAGGTGGACAAGGAGAAGAGGATAAAGTACAACGTTAAAACACCACCAGCAAAGGTAAGACTCAGGGAGTTATGGGAAGAATCCTAAGACAGCCCCCATGATTTTTTTCCACTGGTATCCAAATCCTGTAGATTCTCCTCACCTTTGCATGTGGGCAGGACCTATAAATATGGTGGTATATCACCCTGGTGATTAGGGTGTTATTTGCCAAAGGCGAAGGGCTTTGGGGGGTATAATTAAAATCTCTAATCAGTTGACTTTGAGTTCATCAAAATGGAGATTACACTGGGTGGGCCTGACCTAATCATGTGACCCCTTTAAAATAGAGTCTAGAAGCAAGAGATAGAAGTCAGAGAGATCTTGGGCCGGCCCGGTGGTGCACTGGAGAGTGTGCAGCCTGAGAGGGTGGTGGCGCTCCCACCAAGGGTTTGGATCCCATGTGGAGACCGGTTCCCTCTCACTGGTTGAGCGCGGTGCGGGCGCAACACCGAGCGCAGCCTGAGAGGGTGGTGGCGCTCCCACCAAGGGTTTGGATCCCATGTGGAGACCGGTTCCCTCTCACTGGTTGAGCGCGATGCGGGCGCAACACCGAGGGTTGCGATCCTGTTGCTGGTCCCCGGTGCGGGCGCAACACCGAGGGTTGCGATCCTGTTGCTGGTCCCCGGTGCGGGCGCAACACCGAGGGTTGCGATCCTGTTGCTGGTCCCCGGTGCGGGCGCAACACCGAGGGTTGCGATCCTGTTGCTGGTCCCCGGTGCGGGCGCAACACCGAGGGTTGCGATCCTGTTGCTGGTCCCCGGTGCGGGCGCAACACCGAGGGTTGCGATCCTGTTGCTGGTCCCCGGTGCGGGCGCAACACCGAGGGTTGCGATCCCGTTACCGGTCAGTAAAAAAGACAAATATGGGAAGGACAATGATTTGAGAATAACTAGTTTGAATCACAAAATCCTGAGTTTTGTTTTTAAAAAGCTGAAGTTTAATACCATAACTAATAGATGTGAGAAATATATCTGATGATAGAAGAGCCAGTTTTCCTGCCACAGCTGGGATAATTATTCTACGGTCTGAGAAGATGAAGAACTAGCCAGAAAGCAGGAAGCATTCTGATTAAGAGACTGAGAAAGTTCTTTGATCTGTCCCTCCCTTCCCCAAAGGCTCTTAACTCAAGAAGAGCAGATAGATATTAGGCCTCCCAGGAAGGTTGAGAACATGATAAGATCAGTTCTGCCTCAATTCCTAGGACGATCTTTGGGGGAAGGGGTGGTGGAGAAGGAAAATGTCCTGTTGAGACTCCCCTCATCTACATAGTGGCAGCGGTAAGCGGTAGAACAGAAGCAAGCCTGGGGTATGTGAGGGCACAAAGACCCGAGAGAAGTCTTCAAGCTGCCCAGAGCTCCAGAGTGACCCTGGAGAGCTTCCAAAACTACTCACGCACAGAGAGACACAAGGGACTGAATGCATTCACCAATGTCCTTTCCAGGTCTAATATTCCATAGAGCTCCAGAGTGACCCTGGAGAGCTTCCAAAACTACTCATGCACAGAGAGACACAAGGGACTGAATGCATTCACCAATGTCCTTTCCAGGTCTAATATTCCACAACTCTACAATAGACACTCTACAGAGTATAGATACTCTATAATAGACACCCTGAACAAGGTCTAGCAGTGAAACCAAAAGCTAATGTTAGGCAACTGGGTCAATGAATAGATCACCCTCTTCGACTGTATGCAACGTGTTACCCTGCCAAGGCTCTTAGCTGTTCATTCCATGCCCTAAACACCCAGTAGAAATTTGAGAAGGTTTAGGTTCCTTCCTCCGCATGCCTTGTGTTTTATTTTCTTCTGCACTGTCATCAAATATATTATGACATAGTTGGCAGTTTGGGACCTTCTCATCTTTCCTCCCAACCTATCTCCTTCTAGGAAATTCACAAATTCCTCATACCTTTGGCAGTGCAGTTAGCCAAGTAAAGAAGACCTACAAACACTGGGTGCTTTCCCATTTTGATACAAATTACTACACTGCATCTTCTTTCACAGGTGGAGTGGGATTAGCACTCTGTGGCAGGGCATTAGGAATGCAGATAGACTCAAACTTGTTAAAACAGCAGCCCAAATCCCAAGGGAGACAATTGGCCTTTTGTGAAGCAATTTGCAAGTATCATATTCCACCCTTAAAATTTACCATGCCCTGTTATTATGTGATTAGTAGAGTCAATGGCAGCTGTATTGCTACCTAGCCCACATTATTTTAGTACTTACAAAGCAGGCTTTGCATGTGGTTCTGAAATGGTAACAGTTCCTAAAGATCTATCAGTTAATAATCAACCCAACGTGATAGTGGTACGGGCCTCTGAAAAAGAACGTCACCACAAGTAGTATATACAGCGTTCACCAAAAGTACCCATTGATATTATGAAAGATAAATATTAACTATAATTTACAGCAATGGAATATAAAAATGTGCAAAGTTAGATATTCCCTGACTATAGTCTCCTTTGCAAGTACAGAATAAAATGTTCCACTGTTTTGAACTATACTCAAGAGATCAAGCTCTAGCTTGTTTAACAAGCTAGAGAGAGGCTTTAGAGAGATGTTTTCCCAGGTTTGTGCAATGCAGTGGGGATAAAGAGAAAAGCGTATGTATATCTGTAGTCTCTTTATCCTTTTATATTCTGTTGAGAACATCTTCAGAGTATGCATTATCAAACATTTATTTCCACATATACCAACACCATCGTCAACCGGATGTGACCTCTCATTTTTCCAAACCTCTTTAGCTAATTTTTATACTGCTCTTAAGGCCCTTTGAAATTGCATCGAGTAGGAGGGTTATTTCCTCTGCCTGATTTTAAGCAACTTAAGGGGAATGACATTGTACCAAACATATTTTATTAAATACATCACTATGCAATGTCTCACAAAAGTCATTGCACATACTTATTGCTCAACTAGTATTTTTGAATGAGTGAGTGAATGAATAAGTGGACGAAGGGATGAACTTGAATCTAAACCAGACTACTCAATGAGCTTCACTCTGGCTGTCAATATTGTTCATTAAATGTGTCTTTGGCTAGTTCCCATACTAAATGCCTAATGTCAAACACTGAAAGCAAATATACCAAGGAAGCTGAAGACAAATGTTCCTTGACAACTATGCAATATGTTGAATGCATGCTAGGGCCACTTCTGTCTTGTTCTGTATTTTGTACCAATGGCCCCTTGTAAGCATGGTAGATCACTGTTTTGCATTACCACTGTGCTAGTAAAACAAAGTAGAAGGTTAAAAAGTTAGTAGAAGCTAGTACATCAAACATCAAACTTAAGTAAGAGGCAGAATTTGTGCAGCAATTTCTAGCAGAGAACAACTCTTGAACCTGCTGCTGATGCCTTTGCAAGAAAAGCCTTGCAAAGGGGCTAATTTCCTATACTACATTCTGAATATGAGTCCCATCCATCGCCTTCAAATTTAAAGTTGTTCCTTTCCGGTTTTTCTCTTCAATATTTAGTTTATATTCATGTTTCTACAGTGAAGCTCAAAATCAGATCACAGGGTGTCATTTCACTTGGTAAAGAAGCTTTTTTTGAGTGCCTTCGGAGTGACAGACATGTGCTAGGTGCTGAAGATACAGTGAACAGACATGCACAGTCCTCCTTCATAGATTTACTGTAGAGCCACACAGTACTGATTAAATCTCTGAAATTCTTAAAGAAAACCAGCACTCACAGGGGGTTTTGTCTTTTTAAAAAATATGGAATACTTATCTCAGAGCCAAAAGATGAACAATATCTTTATTCCAAGAGGGAACCTACAAGTTCAATTTCTGACTCAATTTTGGTTGAATCTGAAAATAAGAAATAAAAGGATTCCATTTCCTGGTGCCACTATTTGCTGCTTACAGTGGAAACACTGCTTGCAATTTGGTATTACCTCCCGAAATTAAAGTACAGGCATTGTCATAAATTCAGAAGCAAAAGTCAGTAGGATGGTGGAGTAAGAGATGCCAACATTTATACCCCTAAAAAAACCCAACAATTAGCAATCCACCAATGTAAAAAGCCCTAGGACAGCTCAAGAGACTAATGAAGAACCTATAGCAACACAGTGGAGTGGGGAAAAGAAAGGAGAATAACCACAGAGAAAGTATTCTGGGGAGATTGACTTAGTGGAGATGTCTGGAGACAGCAAAAAACAAAGAAGGGCAGGGCTATCTGTACCAGCCATGCAGTGAGTGACATCACGGTGCCCAGTGGCCTGTTGTCTGGAGGACCCTGGCAGCTTTTGCCACTGAGAATCTCAACAGCCCTCATGGCTGCTGTGAACTCCTTGCAGCTTTCACAAAAGAGAGCCCTGTATTGGTTGTTGGCATTGACCCCAGAAGTCTACTACATAGAGGATACCAGCAGCTTTCACCACTGAGATAAACAACAGCTATTTTTGCCACTGTAGACCACCAGGAGACCTCCCTACGCACTGCCCTGGGACAAGGGCCACCACTGTCAACCATGACAATGCCCCAGACCCCAGAGCTTCAGCTGTTCCATGAATCCCTGTACTTCAGACCTTGGCTCCAAGCATAACAGTGCTTCAAACCCTGGCTCTGTTACTGCTCCATAAGCATCCACAGCTCAGAAACCAGTGCCGCCATCACTGCCAGGGCGCCTGCAAGTTGAATCTAACACCAAGAAGAATCCTCTGAGACAGAACATATCTGACAATCCCCAACAGCCTTTGCTACAAAAACCTCCTCCCTGCCACTATGGACATCCATAGCCTTGTCTGTTAAAGACCTGCAGTGTTTTCCAATGCTGACCTCAGCTGACAGAGATGCACAGAGAGTATGATGCTGGACCTTCTCCAGAGCTGGAATCACCATATCCCATGCAGCCACCACCTTGCACCACCCACAGATGATCAGCCTTCCCCACCAAAACCAGTTTTTAGCATCTAGAGGACATGACTACTCCATCAAATGTGCAGACATCAATGCAAATCTACAAGAAACACAAAGAATTGCAAATCATAACACTACCAAAGAAACACAATTATTTTTCAATAACCACCCCCAAATAAATGGAGATCTATGAATTGCCAGACAAGTAATTCAAAATAATTGTTTTCAGGAAGCTTAGTGAACTAAAAGAGAGCAAGCATAGATAAATCAATGAAACAAAGAAAAAATACATGAGATCAACAGAGAGATAGAAATTTTTTGAAAAGAAAAAAGCAGAAACTGTGAAACTGAAAAATACAGTGGATGAAGTTTTTAAAATGCAATGGAGAGCATTGACAGCAAGCTTGACGAGTCAGAAGAGAGAATCTAAACTTTAAGACATCATTTGAAATTATGTAGTCAGAGGAGGGAAAAGAAAAAGGATAAAAAAGAATGAAGACAGCATATATGAATTATGGGACACAACACAACAAAGGTCATATATGACAAGCCCACAGCTAACATCCTACTCAATGGTGAGAAATTGAAGGTTTCCCCTCTAAAATCAAGAACAAGACAAAAATGTCCACTCTTCCCATTTCCATTCAGCATAGTACAAGAAGTCCTAGCCAAAGCAATTAGAAAAGAAAAAAATTTTTAAAAAGAATTCAAATTGGGAAAAAAGAAGTAAAATTGTCTGTGTTTTCAGAGGAAATGATTTTTTATAGAGAAAACTATAAAGATTCCATCAAAAAGCTATTAAACCTAATCAGCAAGGTTTATTAGTTCAGTAAAGTTGCAGGTCACAAAATCAACATATGAAGATCAGATGTGTTTTATACACTAACAATGAACTATCTGAAAGAGAAATTAAGAAAACAATCCCTTATAGAACAGAATCAAAAACAACAAAATACTTAGGAATAAATTTATTTAACCAAGGAGATGAAAGGAAACTACAAGTGTACTTCAAAAACTTTGTGAAAAAATAAGAACTAAAGATAATATGAATCTTTCCATGAATTTTTGAAGTACCTTCTATAAAACATTGATAAAAGAAGTAGAAAAAGACAAATAAATGGAAAGGTATCCCATAGATTGAAAGAATTAATATTGTTAAAATGTCCATACTACCCAATGCAATCTACAGATTCAATGCAATTTCTACCAAAATTCCAAAGGCAATTTTCATAGAAATAGAAAAAAAAAAAGAAACAGAGAACAGGATGGTGTTTCCCAGAGACAGAGGTGGGGGAAATGGGGAAGTGCTGGTCAAAGGGCACAAACTTTCAGTGATAAGATGAATATGAATAAGTTCTGAGGATCTAATGTATAGCATGGTGACTACAGTTAATAGTACTGTATCTATCGTATACTTGAAATTTGCTGAGAGAGTAAATCTTAAGTGTTATCACCCAAAAAAAACTAGCTATGTAAAATGATAGATTTGTTAATAAACTTGAGGGTGGTAATCATTTCACAATTTATATGTCTATCAAATCATCACATTGTAGATTTTAAATATATACAATATATTTGTCAATTATACCTCAATAAAGCTTAAAAAGGAAATTCAAGAGCAGTGAGATTCTCATACAATGTGTAAGACATGAGCGTGTTTTAATTATTTTTAATATATCATGTGACATTTGGATGCAAAATGAGTAGCGTCTTTATAAAGATGACTATTTTAAAAACCTTCTATCTTTTCATCTATTGATAAACAGGAAGCATTTCTCAATCTCACTCAATCTGTGCATCCACCAAAAATCCAAAGTATTAACCATTAGGTACCATTCTATTTACATGTTCTCCTAATTAAGAAATTACTTAATTACAAACAGGAACCATTATAACAGAGTGTTTAAGATAATGATGATTTGAAACAATGTAGCTGAGTTTAAATCCAGTTCCATCCACTTACTAGCTGTAGAACAAGCCACTTACATTCTCTGACCGTCCATTTTTTCATCTGTAATGTGTATATATATTATACATGTTTTACAGTATTGCTGCAAGTATTGAATGAAATAATGCATATCAAGCATTTAGCATCATGCTTGAGACTCAGAGTAAACATTCAATAGCCATTTGATTATTTCAACATAGCAGCCTTTTTCATTTGTATTTTTTCTCTTTACTCCATTATGTTAAGTCACTTTTGTAATTTAATTTTTTCTTATCCTTTTTTAAAAGAAGTTGAAAGTTAATTGTTTTCTCAGTCTTTCTTTCCTTTCTCAACCCTCTTCCCATTATCTCCTAGTCCAATCAATGAAAAACCCAAAAAGATGGTGCTGATACTACTTTTCAAATAGATCTATATTTCATTTATTTAAAATTCTAGATTATAATTTTATGTTCACAGACTCTACAATTTAAGTCACCATTTGTTGAATATTTGTTTTCAGCTAATCATCATGCTAAATATTATGCATAAAATGGCTCATTTTATTCTTACCATGACCAGCCTAGGAAATTGTTATAATTCTCTTTTAAAGATGACAAAACTGAAACTTAGAAGCACTCATTGCCTGACCAAATCCACCACAGAACTAAAGTAAAATTCAACCCAAAAGTTGGCAGACTGCAAAGGCTTCAATCTTAACCATTCTGTATGCCTTTCTGCCTCTCAAACATTCTCCCCACTGCAAGTGGGATGATATTTTTAAAGTATAAAACCAATCATATCAAATTGATAATTTAAAACTTTTAATGCCCATCATGATAACCATAAAATCCAAATTCCTGACCATGGATTATTATGAAATGACCCCCCCTTACATCTGCAACTGATCTTCTGCTAGTTTCCCTCTTTTTTTTTTTTTTTTTTGCGTACAGTTGAGTAAGCAAGATTATTCCTACCTCCAGATCACTGCCTAGGCTCTTCCCTCTCCTTGGAAGACTCGCCCCCTGATCTTCACAAGACTGCCTCTTTCTTTTGTCATTCAGGTTCTAATTTATGTATTTATTTCTCAGAGAGTTCTTCCCTGATCTACTAATCTACAATAGTCAATAATCACCACACGTTATCCTATTGAATTTGATATTTTTTCTACATTATTTGAGTATTATTTTTTTTTTTCTCATGATAAGACAAAAGTCTCAAGATTTCATGGGAAATATCCGTCCTGGTCAATATTGTAGCTACAGGTTCTAGAATACTGTCTGGTAAATGGTGAGTACTCAATAACTGCTGAATGAAGGAATAAATTAGCATTTTATTTATGAGTGTCATGGCCTTTTCTATGAATAATTTTGGGAACAGTATAATTATTTATTGTAAGAAATGACATGCCATCAATGTGGTAGTGAGATCCATGACTTCCTATTTTATTTTGTAGGTGTTGTATGACTTGAAAAAAATAGTAACATTTGAGCTTTAAGTATAATTTTAATTACAAATATTTCTAAAGTTAAAAAAAAAGGACCCTTTGATGCTGAGTTATGACATAAAACATAGTGCTTTACAGAAAAAAAGGTGTCAAGAAAACAGGAATCTAAGAAACCTTAAATTTGGGGAAGAGGAAGGGGGTTAGAGAGAACTTGGTTAATGGATGCAAAGAATGAGTACATTTTGTAATAATGAATATGTTAACTATACCAATTTGATCATTGCCTATTGTACACAAATACTGATAGTCAAATCTGTGTCCCATAAATATGTATAATCAATTATTTCAATTTAAAAAAAAGAAATCTTAAACTTGGAGCAAAATGTATGAGCCTTTTGTCACTTTAGCTCTCATGAGCAAAACAAATCATATTATTTTGCAGAATACAAAATTCAAATTTCTATACAGAAAATGTTTTGTCACCTAGATAGTGCCATACTATTCTTTTCTGAATATATTTAACATTTCCTTTAAACAAACCCTTAATTTTAAAAATAAAATGAGTCATTGCTCTATCAAGAATAACAGGAATGTGAGCCACAATAGAAGAGAGGATCATAACTTATTTCAAACACCCTCTTATACTTGTTTAGTTGAGGTTAAAAAAATAAAAAGTAATGGAAGCAGGATACTTAGAAATAGTGTCCTTGTAGAAAGTTAGAAAAGAGCACTTGAGAAACATGAAGCAAGTCACAAGGTCACTTTACTGTTCTCAGCTCATTTATGCATTGGTGATATGCCATATGAGTTGGGGTTATAACAAGTAGATACAAATGCACAATGTTTGAAAACAACAGAAGCTTGTTGCTTGCTCATAGAACAGGCTGGGGGATATAATCAACAAAGTGGCCCTCTTCCAAATGATTGTCACAGGTCTTAGGTTGACAGTGGATTGCCCATCTTCAGTGTCTGGCTTCTGAAGCCATCCTGGAGTTTGACATCCCAGGGGGACAGAAGAGGGACAGAGCAGAGAGGATGAGACATGAGAAGTTTGGTGGGTCTGAACTGAAAGAAGCACATATCATTCCCTGTGACACTTGACTACCCAGAACTACGGCATGTGGATTTACCAGATACAAGGGACATGGGGACACTTATTGCAGCCTTCCAGCCATAATCCTGGTGCTTCTGTTACAGATGGAAGAGAGGTAAAAATGGATTTGGGTAGACAACTGTAGTTCCCACCACAACACCAGCAGATAAGATGAAAATAAATAGAAAGTATTTTTTTAATGTTACATCATAAAATAGATTTTACATGACAAATCTGTTTCATTAACCTATTGGAAATTATAATCTTACATGGAATTAGGGTGAGATACAGTCCCCAAAATAAATTATTTAAATAACGTAATTGAACTTAATGTATTAGACCTTGCTTATGTAAAACTCTGAATGTTTTTTTCAAACCAATAGTTATGTGATATAAAATTTAGAGGGGAAAAAAATGTAACCTTGTAAAGTCAGTTTTTTCCATTGTTTAGTGCAGATTTTTACTCTCTACAAGTTATATTACATTGCTGAGTTTAATAATACTGAAAAAGAAATAAACTTCTTTGGTTGTTACAACTTCATCTTGCAGGCCACCTTTGTCAAATATACAAAATGTCACGTGCACAGAGAAATGATGCTGCCATTCTCATGACAACGTGCATCAATTTTGTTTTCCAGATAAGCAGTATATGAACTTAATGGAAAAGAGCAGTTTTTTCAATGACAATGCATGACAGAAGCCGAAAGGTTTTAAAGCAAACATACAAATGTGTCATCGAATAGTCCATCAACCAGCCCTTGTCACACTGATAAACCTCTTATCTCCCCTTCCCAGATTTTAATCAGTAGCTTGATTTGCATGTTTCTGGTGTCACTGCAGCAACCAACCTAATGGGGATTCTTTATGCTCTGAGAAATCAACTCATTTGGGCCTAAATGAAACATTTCACTGTCTTGTTTTATCTTCCTCTCTATTCACATTAACATAATAGCTTTTAATTGGATTGTATTTGTGATTAGAGTCAGCAAAGGCCATGTTCCCTCAGAGGGAATTGACTGCAGGGCAGGCTGCTGAGGCTCCATCTGGGAAAAAATGTTGAGCTATTGCCACAGGGAAAGTGGCTTCAGAAAATATAGCCTCAGTGTCACCTGATAACTCGTTTTTCTTAAACAGTGGAAATCCACTAAATTTTCATAAAGGCTTACAGACTCAAATATCTGAAATATTTTATTAGTAGTATTCAAATGCATATTCTCAAAAATAGAGTATTTACAAAAGGACATGAAAAAACAGGTGAATAGTTACACAATTTTAGAGGTGGAGAGAGACGGCCTTCTTAATTCTGATGCCCACCACAGAATTCACAAATGAAATGATTGCTGTGTATGATTGTACAGAAATATAATACAGCTACATATCAAAAAATAATACAAATGAAATTACAACTAAGGAAATAGATATTTTTAATTTATTTCGTAGCCTAAAAGTTTTTATCCTTAATATATAAAGAAGCCCGAATAGCACATGTGGATACACAATGTAAAAAGAAATTCACTGGAGAAGTACAAGTGTCCAGTAAGCACATGAAATAACTATTCTTCTTCAGGACTAGAAGATGCTTAAATTAGGATAACATTTCTGACCTTTTAAATAAATAAATAACAAGTTGTTCAGTCTTTCCAGAGAACAAAGTATTTATACTCTCCAATATTCAGCTTGCTTTTCAAAATTATCTCTAGCAAATAGGCACAAAAAATAAATTAAAAGCAAGCAGATTGAAAAGAAACAAGTAAAACTGTCTTTATTTGCAGATGACATAATTATGTATATAGGAAATTCTAAGGAACCCACCAAAAACTATTAGGCCTAATAAATGAGCTCAGCACACTTGTAGAATGCAAGATAAATATACAAAAATCAACTGTATTTTATACATGAGCAATGAATAATCTGAAAATGAAATTAAGAAAATTTAATTTGTAATAGCATCAAAAAGAATAAAACACTTAGGAATAAATTTAACAAAAGAAGTACAAGACTTGCACACAAACAGTACAAAATATTACTGAAGGAAATTACACAAGACCTACATAATGAAAAGATAACCTGTATCCATGGATTGGAAGATGTAATATTATTGAGATGATAATACTCCCCGCAGTGATCTATAGAGTCAATATAATCCCTGTCAAAACCTAAACTGCCATTGTACAGAAATCGTTACTGAAGGAAATTACACAAGACCTACATAATGAAAAGATAACCTGTATCCATGGATTGGAAGATGTAATATTATTGAGATGATAATACTCCCCACAGTGATCTATAGAGTCAATATAATCCCTGTCAAAACCTAAACTGCCATTGTACAGAAATCGAAGAGTTGATTCTAAAACTCATATGGAAATTTAAGAAACCCAGAATAGCAAAGCAAAACAAAAACCTTAAAAAAGAACAAACTTGGGGAACCGGCAATCCCCTATTTCAAAACTTACCACAAAGCTACAGTAATGAAGACAATGTGGTACTGGCACAAAGGCAGACATATATATCAATGGAATAGAATTGAGAGTCCAAAAACAAATCCTTACATTTATGGGCAGTTGATTTTTGACAAGGGAGTACACAAGGGTTTGTAACACATTTTAAAAGGATTATTTTTACCTTCACTCCAGATGCTAGTCGAAAATCCTCCTTCCCTTTTATCCAAATAACAACAAAAGCCCATCATAGAAATCAACTCATGCATAGAGATACCTGTCATTCACCAACCCCATCATTGCACCAGACACATTCAGAATTACCCCTGTACATAACCATCAGAAAAAGAAAAACCAGGAATATCTTAATCAATCCCTGTCTCACCAAAAGATGAAAGGACAACATTACAAAATGAAGAAGTCAAATAGTTTCCAAAAGTAATTATGACAATTAAGTTCAATGTTTTATTTCTATATATATTAAATATTATTTGCTTATTTATTTTACCCAAGTGTATTATCTGGATTTACTATGTATCAGATGCTATACTAGACACTGGGAATGTAAAAAGGAATACTATTCAGTCCCCTTCCCCGATAGGTTTATAGTTTATTCAGGACCAGATAATTCATTCATTGAGCTCATACTAATTTCTACCTATATCAAGGACCAGACACTGGGCTTGTTTCTAAGGCCATGAAAACATTTAGATACAGTCCCTGGCTTTAAGGGGTATACATTCCTATATAACAGTGTGTGAACAGGAAGGAACGAAGGGAGGAAGGATGGAAGGAAGGAAGGGAGGCAGGGAGGGAGGGAGAAAGGAGCAAAGAAAGGAAAAAGAAACAAAGATAGATAAAGGTACATGCAAATAAATATAATAAACTTGAATAGATTATAAGCACCTTTACAGGATTTGGTAAAGTTACAAAGAATGGTTTGGTCAATTCTCTAAAGCAACGAGAAGGTCCAAGGAGTTTGAAATTATTTCTATAGGCAATGGTAAGTCTCAAAACCAGAAAGGACAATTTCCCTTTGCTCTGGCCTGTGGTCCAGAGAAAATAAATACCATTGACTGGATGTCACTACAAGTTCAAGCGACGTAATTCTACCCTGTAAAAAATAATAGCAGCTATTAGAAAGATTCTTTCCTAAGTTCTATTTGCAGTTGTAAACTAAACAGATACTTATAAAAAAACGGCCACTTAAAATGTTAATTTTGTGAATGTTTATAATAATCAATGTCAAAAGGATTAACTGAGGAGGGTGATAGAAAAAGAATGGTAAATTAATTCAATGTTTTAAAAAGTGTGAAAAAATTCTCTGTATTTACAAAATAATAGCAATGACTAAGCCCATGAATACAAGAGACTTGTGTTTTTATTACGTGTTACAAAAGAAATAAAAAGTTAGGAAGTGTATAATGAAAAAGCGAGAGCCAGGCTAAGAGTGAATGTGTCTCACTGAGCCAAAGCTACATGAAAGTTGTTTTCTCACGGCAGGTTGTGCAGGTTTCCCTTTTGACAGGTATGTGAGACCCCTGATATTTCAAGAGAATGTCATTTCAAGTTTATTTTCAGCAGAGTGCAGCATCTCCATACGTTAGTTGCAAATTGACATACTCTCTGATAAGTACATTTTGTGACCCCCAGGTCCTCTGATCATGCAAGCTGCAATTTATAGAAATCCTTTTGGTAAATCCTGTGCAGGCAGGTCCAATGGCTATAGCAGAAGCTGTGGTGCTGTCGTACAGTATCCACCTGTTCCCTAATTTATCATCCGTGAGGAACCAGCAACAAAATACAGCTTGATCTCCTGAGTAAATTTCTTACGTTCAAAATGTAGAAATATGGTGGCAGATTTTGATGGTACGATGGGATTTTCTTAATATTCTACAACAGACATACCATTTTCTAAAAACTCAGTGATGTTATAAAAGGAACAAGAACATGTTTATTGAAACCTGCAGCCCAAGGGCCTGTTTATGTTAAGAAAAGGCCACTGAGGGCCGGCCCGGTGGCGCACTGGATAGTGCACTGCTTGGGAAGCGTGGCGGCGCTCCCGCCACTGAAACCTGCAGCCCAAGGGCCTGTTTATGTTAAGAAAAGGCCACTGAGGGCCGGCCCGGTGGCGCACTGGATAGTGCACTGCTTGGGAAGCGTGGCGGCGCTCCCGCCCGAGGGTTCGGATCCCACATACAGACCGGTTCCCACTCACTGGCTGAGCGAGGCGCGGGAGCAACACCGAGGGTTGCGATCCCGTTGCCGGTCCCGGTCCAGTACGGGGGCGACACTGAGGGTTGCAATCCGTTGCCGGACACGGAAAAAGACAAAAAAAAAAAAAAGAAAAGGCCACTGATAGGGAGATGAGAATAATTGGCACCATCTTTCTGAGTGTCCTTTACATACTTGGCATTAAGGTAAGTACTTCACATGAATCCCAAGTACATTTCATTTGCTCCATAAAATAACTCCTTAAGGAGGCTTTTCTTCCTTGTCTTCATTTTACAGAAATGGTAACAGGCTTGGAGCATTAAGCTTACAAAGGTAACTGGCAGAGAAGAGATTCAAACCTAGACCCATCTACCTCCAAAACAGGTTTTTGGAGAACTCAGATCAATTCTACATCACTAAGAAAAGGTGTTTTTTTGGTGTCAGTCTTTTGTCTCTTGTCCTGGGTTTTATCATGTGGGAAATAGGTGAAGGGAAGAATCCTGACACCAAAGCTCCTCTAAGGAGGATCACAAGAGCTGCAGAATCTGAATCACCAGGTAAGCGCTTAGTGGTAGTAAACACCATGCTGCAACACTCACCACTGCTGCTGGTGACCTTCTAATATCTAGAATTTTAAACTTGGTCATAAACTGAAAGATTATAGGCTGTGTCTGTGCATGCAAGGCTCAATAAGACCATAGGATATGTGCTATCTAATTGTATCTGCACATTTATGAAATGACCCCTCAAGTGAAGTGTCACAGTGCCTATCACCACTGCCGGTGTAAGAAGGCCCTTGATAACCAGGTCCTCCACCAGTATAAAAAGGACTCTGGTAACCCTAGCAAACATGTCTTTCCATGTCCCCTTCTACCCGGTCTGATTTCTGCCTCCTGAAGCAATTCTCTCTTCCACCTGACAGTACAGCAAAAGTTTCAAGACTGGTTTAACTGTCATATCGCTTTGATGTTTTATTTTTCCATAAAGATTTTGCCTTCAGGAAAACAGTCTTTTGTCAACAATAACACACCTATCTATTAAAAAAAAAAAAATAGCAAGCTGGAAGTTTTCTCTGCCATTCTGTACTCCCTTCCCTTAGGCAAAAATTGTTCCCAACACAATGTACCCTCTATTCCTAATAAACTTGCTTTCGTCTTTGTGATGCTATTTTCCATAGAAGAAAGAGGGGGGAAAAAAGTGGAATAGAGAAAGCATAAGTCTTGCTAGGGGGTTGCTGCCACCCCTAATGCTGAATCCTAAAGATTCACTTGGGATTTTGTCTGGCTACACCTATAGCTCTCAAAATCTACAGGTGTTAGAGGTTTGTGTGGGGTCTTCCTCCTATGAAAATTGGACACACCTGTACTGCTTCTGTTCGTTCACTAGTTTTCCACTAGAGAAAAGTTACTTGAAACAAATAGGAAAAAACAAGCTGGCTGTAATCGTCTTTCTTGTTCAAGATTTTTATTCTTGCTACAAAGCAAAATACAGTAAAAATCAAGGTTTGACCTCTAAATCTTTATTACCATGTAGATCCTGACTTTAAACATTTACCTTTAGATATTTTTGTGATTTTTCTACCTTTTATTCCTGCCATTTTTGGTGCCAAGGATTTTTGCAGCCTTTTTTGGAAAATTACTCTTTTTATGAGTAAAATACAGTTTTGCAGACCTCCAAACAATTGCGTGTTCTATTTGGTCAAAGAGACTTTCCACCTCCCAAACATCACTAATAAATCAATGGGACAAGAAGAATTGTTGCTGTTTTCCTGTGAAACTATGTGGCTTTCCAGATTATATTTTTGGTGTCTATAACTGAGGAAGGAGTAAAAGTCTGAGAGGGATGCAGGCTCAGTGAGCTTTAATGTGGACCTGGTTCTTGAACAATAATTTACCTTAACAGCAAATGCAATGAGTGGAAAACAGGATTCTTGTGACTAATAAATTGTTCCCAAAATGTCATCAAAGGGATCTGGGCAAACAGGTTTTAGCAATGAATACTACCAGATTACGAAATGAGTGTGCATGTATTACCGGTGGTTTTTAAGAAATGCCAGGAGAAATGCAACAAGACGGTTTTCCCCAATAAGAGAGTGGTCTCATTCTACGTTCAGATTTGTTGGCATGCAGAGGTTTTGATTTGACCAGTGCATTCAGAGATACTTTGAGAACTGAATTGGAAGCACTCTTCGATGTTCCCAGTTTTCTGACTATAGTTACTACTGTGGCACCTAAAAGAATCCTAGATTAGTCTGTCACAGTGATGCAGTACATCCTCGAGGTGAGAATATAAATCCCAGGAAACCTACTGTCCTCTTCCCTTTCATTTCTTCCTGGCAGGACAGTAAACACTATTCCACAGATCATATTTCCAGTTCATTGATTGGAGCAATAATCTCCAAAATGATGTCTGTGTCCTTCCAGACAATCACAAGATTGTAAAATTTATTGAACACTTAATCTATACCAAACTGCTGTAGATTAGATGCCCACCCCCTCCACACTCACTGAAGCTTAGTTCCCAACATAACTGTTGAGGGTGGGAAATCCTATTATGATAACTGAAAGGTGGGGCTTTGAAGAAGTGATTAGATTGTGAGGACCATGCCCTAGTTCATGGGCGTGGTTTTGAGGGCTTTATAAGGAGAGCACATGAGTCTCTCTCTCTGCTCTGTCATTTTCTGTCATGTGAGACTCCTGCATTGCTGAAAAGCCACCACCAAAGAAGGCTCTTACCCTAAGTGTTCCCCAGACTTTGGACTTCCCAGCCTCTAAAACTGCAAGCAATAAATTTTGTTTTCTTACAAATTTCCCAGTTGCAGGTATTTTGTTATAAGCAACAGAAATGGACACAGTCTCTGTGCTAAGTACTTAAAAAACATTTTCTCATTTAATCCTTACAACAACCATGACATGGAAGTATCATCAACCCCACTGATAGATGAGAAAACTGAGAGTTAACTCATTTGCATAAAGTCACAGAAAACATATTGTCCTCTTCACATTCATTTGTTTCTGACAGGACAGTAGACACTATTCCACAGATAAGATTTCCAGTTCATTGATTGAAGCAATAACTTCCAAAACGATGTCTACGTAAGTATTAGAGTTACACCAAAGGACCCTAAAACCTGTGCTCTTAATCACTACATTTTTCAGTCTTCAATGAGTTCACAATCTAGTTGAAGAGATAAAACATCACCACATAAAATGCTGGCAAAAAAAACACACAGCAAAAACCAATCAAAACATACACACAAAAAGACAGCATAACTAAATAATAAATTAAAAGGGAAATAATGCAGTTTCCATTACTGTGAGTGTTAAGGTGTCCAAGAGGAGAAAAATTTTAAAATCACCAACTTAGATTTTTCAAGAAGAAGATGAAATTAAGTTGGTTTTTGTCTGGCACATAGAATTTGGTGATCAGAAGGGTTCCCAGTGTCATGCAGAGGATCTGGAGCCATGTTTATAAAACACAGTGCATGGACGTATTTCTATTTAATGAGGAGTTTTGATAGGAATAAACCACCCTTTTCATGGGTGCTAATGCAGGTGGGAAGTGCAATTTCCTACAGGGAACCTTGTTAAAGTTTGTTAACTTTGATGCTGTAATTCCATTTCCAGAAGCATTTCCCAAGGCAACTGAAGACATTCAGAAAAAAAATAATTATTAATTCATTCAAAACATTTTGATTGAGCACTCACCAAGTGCTAGTCAGTGTGCTAGACCCTGAGACATAGCAGTGAATGAGGCCAGGAATTTTCTTATGGAGTTTCCAAGAGTGTTACTTGTAATAAGGGGAAATCGGTGTCAAATGAGATGTCCAACAATAGCAGGAAGTTTAAATGTTTAAATAAACTCTACTATGTCCATAGGACTCAATATTAGCCCTCATAAAAGATCATGCTTTTAAGTATATTTAAGAGCACTGGGGTTGGCCAGTTAGCTCAGTTGGTCAGAGCATGGTGTTATGACACCAAGGTCAAGGGTTCAGATCCCTGTAATGGCCAGCTGCCAAAAAAAAAAAAAAAAAA
>NW_007730203.1:137074-151201 GCF_000696425.1 Galeopterus variegatus
TGCCAAAAAAAAAAAAAAAAAGCACCAGAAGATGTCACAGTAATGTACAGCAAAAAGAAATCTTTGCCTCTGGGTCTATGCGGCTTTCCAAGTAAAATTTTGGCCTTCTCAAATTGTAATGAGAATAAAAGTCTGAGAAGAATGCAGGCGAAGTAAAATTTTTAAGAAAACCTGATTACACTATCCCAATTTTAGAAAGATGTATGATAGTATTCTAATCTTAAAGTACATATTTATATCTATATCTAAATGAGTGTGGTTATTTCCTAATGGCAGCACTATGTTTAATTTTTATTTTCTTTTTATATGTCTTTATATGCTCTAAAATGAGCATGTTTTACTCTAATAATAGGAAAAATTTTTTGAAATAAAATAAGAACAAGAATTAAGGCAACCACCCACCCACATGTATTGCTGACCTTCTTTCAAGTGGTAACAAGAAAAAATAATTGTGATGTTTCTTTACTTACATTGGAGAGCTCTCCCAAGAGTCTTCAAATTTTCAGTTGCTATTTGTGGAATTAAAACCTGTATACTATAAAAATGAAACAGAATTATTTTAGATGATAACATTCAATCAATTCCATTTTTCGTTCAGTTGGTCTCACATCCAGGAACTGGAAGCACAGGTTCCACCTCTGAGATAGGCTGCAATGAATCAGACCATGCAGCTTTTATGGTTCTATGTCCATCAAGTCTGGGCAGTTCCAGCTAAAGAGACAAACAGCCCTTCAGCAAATTTACAAGGTAGATTGCAAGAACCTTGCAAAGTTCAAAAAACCACAAGTCACATAAGAAATAGGAGTGAGAAAGTAGCGAAGGCTTTCTAAACCCTCTTCTTAAAAACAAAATGAATAATAGCTATTTCTATAAACATGATCAATGCGTAGTAGGCACTTAATACTATTTCTATTCCCCTTCCTTATTTACTTTAATCATATCTTTAAAAATACATATTCATAAACGTTTATAGCTGAGTCAAATTGTCAGAAAAGTGGAAGTATGTTTACATTGCTGCTGTGATAATATTGTCGGGAAAAGATTGGACCATGAAAGGTTGGTTGGTTTTAAAAAGTTTGGACCATGAAAGAAAGGTTGGTTGGTTTTTTGAGTTTTTTTGTTTTGTTTTTTTCTTTTTTAATGACGTAATAGAAAAGATTGGACCATGAAAGGTTGGTTGGTTTTTTGAGTTTTTTTGTTTTGTTTTTTTCTTTTTTAATGACGTAATAGTCAACGCAGTAAAATACATCACATCAGACTATATGGAAATAGATGATAACTTGTAAGAGTTAGTATTTATTACTGGTCAGTGAATGTTTTTTTCCAACAAAATAAGAAAATTTGAACTGAGGATGCATTTGTGAGGGGAAAAAACATGATGTAAGTAATCAGGCTACTTCTTTAAAATTAGGGTTCAAAGTCCTGCTTCAAAAGAATTTTGTTATGCCTTGTTCACCTTTTCATATTCAAACATTGGAGGAAGGATTGAAATCCTGGATTTTCAGGTGTCTGCATTTTAAAAGATTTTGTTTATGTTAAGGCTTAAGTCACTTTAATAGGTATGTTTTAAGGAAAACATTACCTTTGTGTGACCTTTGGGATTTGAAGGTGAAAATTCAGTCACTGGAAAAAAAGCCATCCTCGTTGTCATGGGTGAAGTCTCTAACTTTAAAGACAATTGTGTCCCATCCTGTGACGGTCTTCCTACAGCAATAAAAAAAAGCAGGGGGAGGGGGAGGGTGAACCCCGGCCGGGGCAAAGAAGGTTCTGATGGATCATGATTCTTAACTAGAAAAACACAGCCTGGTCAAAAATAAACATGTTAAAGGAAAATAAATAAACTAGTGGAAATTTATAGAAGCAGCAAAATATTTTCAGTGAATCTTTAGGAAGCAGGCTCCAACACCCCTGCACCCCTCCTAATTCTTAAATTGTTATTATAAGCTAAGCACTTTACCTCCAGAGGGAAGAATGAAATTGTGCTGGTTATCATATATCAGAATTACACAGGGCATCATCTGTTAATGATCATTTATTCCTAGCTACTGGAAGAATAATACCCAGTAATTATAGCAAATGTAAGTCAAATAGTAATAGCATATTTTACATAGTATAGTAATTATAAGTTATGTCCATGCAGCTGGGACAAGGGTCTTTTATGCTTGGTATTAAATCTGTTCTGCAATTTATTCGTAATACCATCGCTGGGACTGAAGAAAGGAAGCTTGCCCATAGAAAGAAAACTCGTCATCCTTTCACATTTCCCATAAGTCATCTGAAGAAAACGGTTCTTTGCATGTCTTGCTAAACCCAATTACCACCAAGACATCATAAACAAATATTCATTGCATTTACAGCTGGTTCTTTATTGCACAGTGCAATATGTATTGTTAAATTTAAATCATTTAAAAGGAGTAAGCACTCAGATTTCTGCATTCACTTAAAATTTAATTGAAAAAAATCAAGTATGTGTTGCAATATTTTCTTATTTAGAGACTGCTGCTAAGTGAACAATTGTATAAAACTCTCAGGTCTAGCAAAAATGGGACAAAAATTTGGGCATCTCTGGCTTTGGTATTTGGTAACACTAGAATCTTCCAGTTTGCTTAGGTGAAAAGACATCGAATAAAAGTTTCATAAATTTTAGGATAAAATGGAGCCATGAGAAATAGCCTGAAGAATTTTATTCAGTAGCAGTCAATGTCAGTCTTCCAAAGGCTCAGCATAGATTTAGGAATACTCAAGGCCACTGATGCTGTCATAACTCTCTGAATCTAATTGATCCATTAATTATTTGTGTGTGTAATTCTCGTCTATAGTAAAAAATAAAAATTCTAGTCTATAGTAAAAAATCAACCTTAAATTAATAACACAAGAGAAAAAAATTCTCATTATAATTAAAAGAAAAAGATTCTTCAAGGCCCTTGAAACGTGGCCCCTGTCTATCTCTCTAGGACTGTTAGCCAACACTCTCAGGTGCATCTCTAGCCATACCAAAAGAATCTCCCTCCAGGCTTTTAAGTTGCATTGAAGTCACTCTTTTGTAACAGAAACCTCTCCTCTATTTCTTCACCTGGTAAACAGCAACCTGTCACTCAGGTTTTAGCTCAAATATTTCCTCCTCCAAGAAGCCTTCCATGCCCACCTCTACCCCCATCTTACACTACTCACCACTAATGTGCTCCATTAATAAATACCCTTTTCTTTTCCCTTGCTGTGATCTGTATCATATTTTATTGCAAATGCTTGTTTATTTTTCTACTAATCCTTTCTCATAGAGGGCAAGCAGGAGCCATCATGTCAGCTGAACATCAAATTTCTAGTACCTACCACAGTGACTGCCACAGAGCAGGAGCCCACTAGGTATTTGTTTTATTAATGAATGACCCCAGATCTGGCTTCTCACACCACTGTTCAGGGAAAAGCTTTGGGAATGGATGAGGAAGGGTGCGTTAGCAGGCATGGGCCAAATAAGATCAGAGTGTGCTGGGAAAAGGTCCACCTTGTTACAATTAAGTTTGCTCATTTAATCTTTAAACAGGTTTCTTTCTTGTGCCTTCCCTCCTTTTTCTGTCCTTCCCTTGCCTGACTTTATATATCAGAGCATCTCAGAATCTTTAACAAATGTTAACGTTTATTATTAAATCACATAAAGAGCATTTTCTTTTTTAAATTTTATTTTTAATTGACAAATAATACTTCTATATATCGATGGGGTACAATCTGATGGTGTAATACATGTTTACAATGTGGAATGACTAAATCAGGATAATTAACAAATCGTTCACCTCACGTATTTATTATTTTTGTGTGTGGTGAAACATTTAGAATCTACTCTTTTAGCAATTTTGAAACATACAATGCATTATTATTTATTATATTCACCATTCCATGCAATAGATCACTAGAGCTTATTCCTCCTGTCTAACTGAAGGAAAGGCATTTTCAAGCTTATTTGCTCATGGAACATTTTGTTCTGAGAGTACCAACAGAGATATCAGATAAACAGTGTTCAGGGAACATAATTTGAGGTCAGTCTTGGGTAAACCTCCTTGTGTCATTATATGTTTAATCTCAGTATCTATAAAATGGGGATAAAATTGTCTGCAGTGATCTAGTAGGAACCAGAAATATGTTATGAATCTCAAAGCCTGTGTTGATCTTATTGATTGACTGCATGATAAGGATTTGCCTGATATCACACAGAAGAAAGGCATTTCTTAAAGAAAGGAAAAGGATCCACACAATAACGTCTATGTATATTCATGAACTTCAATTCTTCTACACACATCTAGACTCACATTTATATTTAAATAGTATGCATTAAGTATGTATTAAGGATGTGTTTCATATATCTGTGCTTAAAATTTAAGTAAACAATCTCCAAATGAATAGATAAATAAGTGATGATGATCTTCCAACAAGTATCTCTTTATCATTGTCTTTAAGAACTAACTTCACAAAAGAAAGTATAACCAAGAGAAGAATGCAGCTGAGAAGGCTCTCGTGTTCTACCCTTCCCCAGTCTTAGGTACACATCACTGATGTTTTCTCTATGCCATGGCATTGAGGAAGAAATTTGCTTGTTCCTCCTTTTCCACCTAGATTTGTCTTTCTAGGAAAACAAACTTCACAAAAGAAAGTATAACCAAGAGAAGAATGCAGCTGAGAAGGCTCTCGTGTTCTACTCTTCCCCAGTCTTAGGTACACATCACTGATGTTTTCTCTATGCCATCGCATTGAGGAAGAAATTTGCTTGTTCCTCCTTTTCCACCTAGATTTGTCTTTCTAGGAAAACACTGATACCAACACAGCCAAACTAATATCTTTGTGATTAGACAGCTTCTAGCATTCTGTCATTAGAACGGCAGAAGAGAGAGAGAAGAAAGGATCAGATGAGCTGATGTTATCATGCCCAGGAATAAAAGAAATAACAAGCATAAAACTAACTGTAAGCCTATAAAGTTATTAAGTAATTTTAAAGAAGGTAAATTTGCAGGGTTTATGTTTATAGTACAGCTTTATGTTTCACAATATTTCTACTATCCACTGTGTGTGAGGAGACTAGGAAGTACATCTGGGAATTTTTTAACCAAAAGATTATTACTATGCACTCAGTGGAAAGGATACAATGATTTTGATGACTGAGATGAACCGTGTCCAAATTAAAATTTTAGAAAACAGAATTTCTCTGTTCCAGGATCTGGAAAGAGAAAGAAAAAGGGCTACAGGCTTTCCACGAGTTTTATACTTGGCAAATACCACAACTAATACAATTAAATGACATTAAATTAAATCAAAAGAGTATAGCCAATATTTTGAATATTGTAACATTTAATCTTAGCCTATACCCAACATCCAAATATCAGTTTAAAAGGTGAAACATGAAGTTAGTCCTCTGAACATTGCATATGTATGGCCAGATATAACAGATACTTAGGACTATCTAGCAGTTTGGGCTATATGACTGCAAAGTTAGGCTTTTCAGAAATAAAAAAGAGCTCAAATTCAAACTCCAAACATTCACACAATTATTTAAACACTTCCCATTTAATCAGAACATTTTTGTATCTCACAGGTTCAGTGTTCAGCTGGACACTAAGCAAAAGTTTCATAGGATTAGATTCTTTCTGATTGCTCTTCAAAGCTCCATGAGTAGACTATATTAGGCTTCAGTTGGTTAAAAAATTAAAAAACAAAAAACAGGGCCGGCCTGGTGGTGCACTGGAGAGTGCGCCGCTTGAGAGCGCGGCGGTGCTCCTGCTGAGGGTTCGGATCCCATGTGGAGACTGGTTCCCGCTCACTGGCTGAGCGCGGTGCGGGCGCAACACCGAGGGTTGCGATCCCATTGCCGGTCAGTAAAAAAGACAAAAAGGAAGAAAAAAAACCAAAAAAACAAAAAAAAAACCAAATGAAAAAGACTATCTTAGGGGAAAAGGGGGGACGTATTTCCTCACAGAATACATAGAACGGTTAGAAAGTTGAACTATGGAAAAAGCAAAGATGTAGCTTGGTGTCAACAGTAATTGGAACCAAAGACTGAAAAAGCCACCTGTGGTCACATTCATTTTGGTTCTCTCTGCACGTCAACTTCTTTGTAACAGTGCAAACTAGCTTTCCCCACATCATGGGAGACATGGGGCCATCATATTAGCAATCTACTGTTGTGTAACAAATTCCCACTAATTTAGCAATGTAAAACAGCACCATTTATTATCTCACAGTTCCTATGGGTTAAAAGTCCAGGCATTAGAGGACCTAACCTGGGTCTACTACTTAGGGCTTCACTAGACTGCAATGAAGGTATCAGCCAGTGCTCGGTTCTTATCAGAGGCTTAATTAGGGAAGGATCTGCTTCCAAGCTCCTGCAGTTTGTTGGCAGAATCCATTTCCTTGAGGTTGCAGAATTTATGAAAGCTTGCTTTTCAACACCAGCCCAAGATGGAGTCTTCTATAATTAATGGAATTGCAAGAATGGCATCTATCACCTTTGCCATACTCTGTGGGTTAAAAGCAAGTTACAGGTTCTGTCCATGCTCAAAGGAAGGGTATTATACAAACAAACACCAATTCTTTGGTTCAAAAGTGTCCCCCAAAAGTTCATGTGTTAGAAACTTGATCTCTATTGTAACAACATTAAGACAGTAGGAAATCCAATTATGGTATTTGTAAGGTGGGCCCTTTAAGAGGTGATTAGATTGTGAGGATTGTGCCCTCTTGAATGGATTGATCTATTCAGGGAATAATGGGCGTGGTTCTGATGGCTTAACTGGGAGGGCAAGTGAGAAGGTTAGCTCTCCCTTGCTCCTGCCATTCTCACCATGTAATACCCTGCATTGATGTAGAGTCACCACCAAGAAGACCCTCACCAGATGCATGCACCAGTCCATGGACTTCCCATCCACCTAAACAGTAAGAGGATACAAAATGATGGAAAAACATTCCACGTTCATGGATTTGAAAAATTAATGTTGTGAAAATGTCCATACTAACCAAAGCAATCTACAGATTCAATGCAATCCCCATCAAAATACCAAGGCCATTTTTCACAAAAATAGAAAAAAAATCCTAAAATTAACATGGAACAACGAAAAACCCTGAAAAGCCAAAACAATCCTGAGCAAAATAAATAAAGCTGGAGGCATAACATTACATGACTTCACATTATACTACAAAGCCATAGTAACCAAACAGCATGGTACTGGCATAAAAACAGACACTCAGACCAATGGAACAGAATAGAGGACACAGAAATCAACCCACATACTTACAGCCAACTGATCTTTGACAATGGCAACAGGAGCATATATTGGGGGAAAGGATTGGCTCCTCAGCAAATGGTGCTGGCAAAAGGGGAAATTCATGTGTAGAAGAGTAAAGCTAAACCCATACATCTTACTATATACCAAAATCAACTCAAAATGAATTAAAGACTTAAATATGAGACCTAAAACTTCAAAACTCCTAGAGGAAAACATAGGGGAACTACCTGAGGATGTAGGGCTGGGCAAAAACTTTCTGAATAAGACCTTAAAAGCATAGGCAACAAAAGAAAAAATAAACAAATGGGATTATATCAAACTAAAAATCTTATGCACAGCAGAAGAAACAATCAGCAGAGTGAAAAGACAACCTACAGAATGAGAGAAAATATTTACAAACTATTCATCCAACAAGGGATTATTATATCCAGAATATGCAAGGAGCTCAAACAATTAATCCAAAACAAATAATCCAATTTTAAAATGGGCAAAGGCGCTAAATAGACATTTCTCAAAAAAAGACATATAAATGGCCAACGAGTATATGAAAAAATGCTCAACATCACTAATCATCAGGTAAATGCAAATCAAAACCACATTAAGATATCATCTCCCCAGTTAGACTGGCTATTATCAAAAATGACAGAGAACAACAAATGCTGGTGAGGATGCTGTGAAAGGAAACACTCCTGCACTGTTGGTGGGACTGTAAATTGGTGCAGCTGTTATAAACAACACTATGGAGGTTTCTCAACTACAGATAGAACTACCACATGATCCAGCAATCCCACTACTGGGTATATACCTAAAGGAATGGAAATCATCATGTCAAAGGGATACCTGCACTCCCATGTTTATTGCAGCTCTATTTACAATAGCCAAGATATGGAATCAAGCTAAATGTTCATCGACAGATGACCGATAAGGAAAATGTGTTATAAATACACAATGGAATACTACTCAGCCATAAGAAAGAATGAAATTCTGCCATTCACAGCTACATAGATGAATTTGCATAAAATTATGTTAAGTGAAATAAGCCAGGCACAAAAAGAGAAATACAGCATGTCTTCAGTCATAAGTGGGAGCAAAAGGAAGGAAGGAAGGACAATCACAATAATACTTTGAACTTTCAGAAGGAGAGATCAGAGCTATAATTACTAGAGGTAGAAAAGGAGGAATGGGTGGGGAGTTAGTGAGAAATTGGTTAATGGACAAAAGGAATCATTATGTTGTGTAATAATGAAAATGCCAATTGTCCTGATTTGATCATCACACGTTGTATACAGATATTAATATTCAACTCTGTACCCCACAAATATGTGTAATCAATTTTTTGTCAATGAAAATAAATAAATTTTATTTCTGTATAAGTTACCCAGTTTCAAGTAGTTTGTTGTAAGCAACCAAAATGGACTAATACAGCCAGAAACAGGGATGTGGGGGCCACCTTAAAGTCTATGTACCATAGCCACTAACAACCTGTGAATTGTATACCTTTTAGCTTTGACTAGTGAAAAAGAATGGATTTGCTCTTTCTCTCTTTCTATTTCTTTCTTTTTTTTTTTTTTTCTGTTCTACTGTGGAAAATCCTAGGGAAAGATTCTAATTGGCCTACCTAAAGTCAGGGGTTGGTCACTGGATCGGTCAACTGCAGCCAAGAACATGCAGTTCCCAAATCAGTGAAGAGGACCAGTAGGGGTAAAAGGTGGTTCCCAGGAAATGGGGAATGGAGGTGCAGGTTCCCAAGTCCTAGTTTTTACCAACTTTTACTCTCTTAGAAAACCTAACCTGTTATATTTCTTTGTACATCTTCAGCCTTAAAGCTCTAGTTGTGTTCAGAATTTTAATCAGAATGAGGGGAAAAATGAAGAAACCACCTTTTACCCACAGACAGTGCCAGACACATCACAGTCTTTTGTCTTAGGATACAGAGGTTAACATTTAAAACCTAATTTTAAAAGTCTGAAATAATTCTTAATAAATTATTAAACATGATGAAATAAAATACCTAAAAGGCAATCTTCAGGGTGTATATGTTTTCATGTTTGCAATCGTTTGCAACAGAAAAATATCCATTCACTTTCTTCTTAATAACCTGTTAAGATGTATTCATACTACAATAAGCTCATGTTGCAGAGGTTAAAAAAAGGAATTACAAAACACTTCTTAGTTTTTATGGTATTTTTATCTCCTTGTCCTAACTGAGCCTACACATAATTGGATAAAATAATACTGTAAAATTAATAAATAGGGGTGGAGGGAAGTAAACATAAATATAAATGAAAATAGAATTCTATCAGGTAGGAACCAGTCAATAACTTCTTTCTGTATTTGAAAATGATACTATGAGAAATAGTACCATAATCTTGACCTTTTAATCATTTTTAGTTAGTACTATTTATTTTTTAAAATTCAAGGCTACTGGAGACTCTTTTCTTAGCATTAATGTTTTCAATTTTTATGTTTAACACATGAAAAACACTAAAACAAAATTTCACTGAGCTTTTAATGGTAACAGGAAATACTCCTACCACAGCATGTTTAAAATTAAGATAGTATTTGATCATGTGATAAAGAGGCACAAAGTATTTAGATCTGTGATGCAAACTTTAAGAAATGCTACAAAATAAGAATAGTGGAAGATTCCCAGAAGAGCTGTTTGTTTGGGATGTTAAACTGGGAAAGTAAATTGCCAAATAAGAACAGAAGCATAAATTAGTTCAAGAGACAGCTAAGACATCTTTATGGAAAGACAAAATTGATGGACCCAGCCTCAGAGCATGATGGTGGAGTTAAAGGGCATGAGCTTGTCTTCTATCAAGCAATCCTTAAAGACAATGAACAGTAATGTCTCTAAAAAATGTCACTTTTCAGGATATCCCTTTTTATATGCATTTGCCAAGCAAGGGTGAAATGTGAGAGCAACCCTTTATTGGAGCGGCCAGTCTGTCAGATAAAACTAGACTTCCTGGAACCAAGATCTCAAACATTAGCATGATGGACCCAACCCCCAAGGTTTCCAAGTTGACACTGCCGTGTAGTTGACAGTGTTTTTTAGATGAGATCTTAAAAAACAAACCAGCCTCTGAACATTGTTATTCCAGTGAAAATTTATCCTTATTGATTTAGGCATATTCTAAACATCTTTGTGACACACATAGACATAAATTCTTAGAGTTTGCAAGCGACTTAAAAAACAGTACACTAAGGAAAAACAAAACAATCCTCTGAGTTGTGCAATGTGAAAATTCACTTTCTGTGGACTTCATGAAGGAGGCGTAGTCACACATAGATCTTCACTAACTTTTGGTTAACGACAGCTTTCACCATCTCCCAACCTCCAGTCTCCTTGATCCTAGGAGGTTGATTATAGTCACCTTCTAAAATAAGGATAAATGGTGCTCTACTGTTTTATAAATAAGATAATGATGGTGATGATGTTGATAGCTGCTTACGTCTCCTGATTATGTTCTAAAGAGGCAGCACAGAAAGTGATTATGAGCAACGACTTTGTAATCCAACCACAGAAGTCTGGGTGGGAATGCCCAGGACTTAGAGTTGACAAGTAACTTAACTGCACTTTAAGTCTTAGGTTTTCTTTCATCTGTAAAATGAACCTAAAAATAGTACCTGCCAGCTATGGGGATTTTCTGAAATAACATATATAAAGTGCCTAACACAGAGTGAAACAATAAGACTAAGTTATAATTATTACTATGTACCAGGTACTATTTTACTGGAAACTCTCATTTTTGTCTTGTTTAATCTCCAGGGCAACCTATTCACCTTATAGATGAAGAAGACATACTCGGAAGGGACAGATAACTTGCACAAGGCCCCATGGTTAATAAGGGGGAGGGACAAAATTTAAACTGCAGTCCATCTACCTTCAGAGTCTGTTGTCACCCATTCAGCAAGGGAGAAAGAGGACTCGAGCTTCTGTTGTTGCTGTTTCCCTGAAGGCTAGAGAATATGGTGTTCCAAAGAAAAGGAGGAAAGGAATATTATACTCTCTGGCTCTTCTGATAGACTGTCGTAAAACTAAGTCCTTTGTCTGGATCCAGCAAATTCTGACCATGAAATTGCTCCCTTTCTACTCTCTTTAACACTGTCCTGCTTTACTCTAGGATACTTAGTTATGCATATGTTTATTCACTCTTTTGATAATTCTTATGCATTAGTTATGTACTCAACACTGGGCTGGGCCCCATGTGAATGCAATCTCACAGAGAAGAATGACTTGTGTATTAACTGCAGGCATAAATTCCAAACAGATGTGGGAAGGGGAGAAGCTTCAAGAAGAAAGGTAATTAAACCAAGTTAGAAAGCAGAGGAGTAGTTCAAAAAAGAGAGATAGGTGTCATCGAATGAATTGTTTGAACGAGTTATATAGTAGACGAAAAATTCAAGGTCTACGAGGGAAGTCATGTTAGAAATTCGAACAAAGTTTCTCAAACAGGATCAGTGGGCTGATATTAGAAATGCAAAGAAAACGTGATAAAGGAATATCTCCTTCTTAAAGTCATATTCAACATTGATTTACTAGTCAATAAATTATCATGGCTGTACCCTAAAAATACATCCATCTAAATGGATGTTTCCAGATTGCTCTACAAGGAAGACAAGGACTAGTTATAGTTATAGAATGAGAAGCCTGTTCCTCAATTTTAAATGTATGTGCACCATTTGTATTTTGGGATGAGCGGGTTGTATTTCTCTCAGCATATGAAGTTGTATATATGCACGCTATTGGACAATCATCAGTAGGGCATATGTGTTAAATAAAACAGATTTACAGTCTTTAGATCTGCTTTGGTTTAGCACATTTTCCCAATAAATATGACTATGTGACTAGTTGTAGAGGAGTAATCTATCAGTCATTATAACAACCTGGAAGGCTGTACACAAAATTCAGGTCTCCCCACTTTGGGTCTACCTTTATCTTCTTACTTTTCAGCAGCTGGGATTGCCACAAACTCTGAACTCTGGTTCTTCAAGCCAGAAAGTCTGTGAGTTTTCCATCGAGTTTTAACCGGTCAGCACTTCAGCATGGCATAGACTGGGGCCTTCCAGCAGTTTCAAAGCCATAAAAACAAGAAACACACACCATGCAGTGCCCTTCTCCCAGTGTCAGCTTGCCTCTGATCTGTCTACTTTGGGCCTCTTTCTAATGCCCTCATGTAGTTGTTTTTGTTTGTTTGTTTTCCCCACGTTTTATCTAGAGTATACAGTTATCTGCAAGAGGGTTAATCCAATTGGAGCTTAGCTATAAACAAAAGCAGAACTCCAGACTTGAAGGTAATAAACTCAAAAATTGCACAATTAGTACCATTTTTTAAAAGTGCTTCTAGACTATGAAAGTGAAGCCTCCTTTAATATCTTTTAAAAAAATTACCAAAAACGAAAAATCTTTGTCTACTACAGAGAGTTTCCATAGAAAGCTCACAAATCTTCAAAAACTAGAGAATCATTTTATAATTTCAGACTCATTCATTTTAAAAACCCAGTCACTACTAACTTCGGGTGGTAATCACTACGGCTAATTTAGGTCTTAATCCACATCAGTTACAAATATCCAGTGAGGATAAACCAGAACACAGGGAGTTCCAACCATCTCATTTGCCTAATCAGCTTACCAAGAAAGGTAAAGAAGTTATTCATTCAGAAATACTTGTCAATAAAAGGAGGTCTTGAAATAATGAAACACATTTGTACATGAATATGGCATAGATGTTGTAATCTAAGATTCACATGTTTGAGATTGAAATTAAGAATTTCCAATGTTAAAAAGGGGATAAAAGACAAAGAATCAATTAAAAATATTTACAAGAATCATAATAATTCCTTGAACTTGTTAAGATAAGTGAATAGACATGATGTTGATAGGGGGAAGGGGAGAAAGGGAGAGGGGGAAAGGAGGAATTTGTAAAGGGATACTAAAATCACCTACATTGTACATTGAGAAATTAAAAAATTTAAAAAATTTTTTTTAAATGTGAAAAAAATATTAAAACTGATCTGTCCAATATGGTACCCACTGGCCACAAGTGGCTATTGAACACTTGAAATGTGGCAAACGTAAAATTTAATAAGCTATAAGTGTAAATTACACACCAGATTTCAAAGACTTTTATGAAAAATAAATAAAATAGCTATAATTTTATGTTGATTACATGCTGAAATGATAATATTTTGTGTACATTGGGTTGAATAAAACATATTGCAATGGAAAATATATATAAGGGCCAGCCCATGGCTCACTTGGGACAGTGTGATGCTGACAACACCAAGTCAAAGGTTAAGATTCCCTTACCAGTCATCTTTAAAAAAAATAATAATAATATATAGATAGATAGATAGATAGATAGATAGATAGATAGATAGATAGATAGATAGATAGATAGATAGATATGTCAGGCTATCCTTGTTCCTTGTGTTGCTTGTTTAGGAACACTTCAACAAGTCTCAATTTAGCCTTCTCTTAGTAGTTATTGAACTACTATGGTATTATAGTTAGAAACTTGCTATATATCTGACAGGAAATACAACCCGATAAAATTGTATCTCTTTTGGAAACAACCCTACTTTCAAATTATTCAGCATCATTCTTTACCATTCATAAACCTCTACTATAATAGCATGTTATTTATTCAATTGTACACTGTTATTATATTTTTTCACTACAAATAGATCGATGGCCATGATAGAGATAGAAGCACTAGTATTGTTTGCACATAGGAAATACATTGAAGCATCTGTTTCTACTTCTTAAATCATTGGAAATGTCATTTGGGGAACAAAGTTTAAAATTTATTTTATTTTTTATTGGTTATGAACATGCATGGGGTACAACACTAATTGT
>NW_007730203.1:151690-155046 GCF_000696425.1 Galeopterus variegatus
GGAACACTTCAACAAGTCTCAATTTAGCCTTCTCTTAGTAGTTATTGAACTACTATGGTATTATAGTTAGAAACTTGCTATATATCTGACAGGAAATACAACCCGATAAAATTGTATCTCTTTTGGAAACAACCCTACTTTCAAATTATTCAGCATCATTCTTTACCATTCATAAACCTCTACTATAATAGCATGTTATTTATTCAATTGTACACTGTTATTATATTTTTTCACTACAAATAGATCGATGGCCATGATAGAGATAGAAGCACTAGTATTGTTTGCACATAGGAAATACATTGAAGCATCTGTTTCTACTTCTTAAATCATTTGAAATGTCATTTGGGGAACAAAGTTTAAAATTTATTTTATTTTTTATTGGTTATGAACATGCATGGGGTACAACACTAATTGCACCACGCATGCCCAAGATGTCATGGCCAGATTCATACTGGCAGTATGCCCATTACCATAAATTGTGATTATACCCCATGTCCCCCAACCAATTATCCTCCCAATTATCCCTGACCTCTCTCCCTATCCCTTTCCCCACTCCACTTTGGATCCCTAGGTATGTTCTCTCCCTCTGCAAGCCCAACGCACCACTGTGGTCTTTTTTTCCTTCCTTCTTTCTCTCTTAGCTCCCACATATGAGTGAGCATATGCGGTATTTATCCCTCTGTGCTTTGCTTATTTCACTCAACCTAAGTTTCTCCAAGCTCATCCATGTTGTTGCAAATGGGAGAATTTTGGTCTTTTTTATGGCAGAGTAACATTCTATGGTGTATACATATCACATTTTCTCTACCCAATCATCCATTGATGGACAGTTATGTTGGTTCCATAGTTTAGCTATTGTGAACAGAGCTGGAATGAACATGGGAGTGCAGGTATCCCTTCGACATGATGATTTCATGTCTACATGATTACAGATTTATCTGTAGATTTTTGAGAAACCTCCTTACTGTTTTCCATAGTGGTTGTACTAATTTACAGTCCCACCAACAGTGCAGTAGCGTTCCCTTCTCTCCACATCCTCACCAACATTTGTTATTCTCCATCTTTTTGATTATAGCCAGTCTAATTGGGGCGAGGTGATATCTCAGTGTGGTTTTAATTTGCATTTCCCTGATGACTAGTGATGTTGAACATTTTTTCANATTTATCTGTAGATTTTTGAGAAACCTCCTTACTGTTTTCCATAGTGGTTGTACTAATTTACAGTCCCACCAACAGTGCAGTAGCGTTCCCTTCTCTCCACATCCTCACCAACATTTGTTATTCTCCATCTTTTTTATTATAGCCAGTCTAATTGGGGCGAGGTGATATCTCAGTGTGGTTTTAATTTGTATTTCCCTGATGACTAGCGATGTTGAACATTTTTTCATGTACCTGTTGGCCATTTGTATGTCTTCCTTTGAAAAAATGTCTATTCAGGTTTTTTGCCTATTTTCTAATTGGGTTGTTTTTTTACTGTGTGATTTCTTGAGTCCCTTGTATGTTATGGATATTAAACCCTTGTTGGATGCATAGTTAGCAAAAATTTTCTCCCACTTTGTAGGCTGTTGTTTCACTCTGTTGATTGTTTCTTTTGCTGTGCAGAAGCTCTTTAGTTTGGTATAGCCCCATTTGTTTATTGTTTCTTTTGTTGCTTGTGCTTTGGGGCTCATGTTCATAAAGTCTGTGCCCAGACCTAGTTCCTGAAATATTTCACTTATATTTTCTCTTAGTAATTTTACAGTTTCAGCTCTTATACTTAAGTCTATAATCCATTTTGAGTTGACTTTAGTATATGGTGAGAAGTACATGTCTAGCTTCATTCTTCTGCATCTGGATATCCAATTTTCCCAGCACCACTTATTAAGGAGTCAGTCTTTTCCCCAGTGTAGATTTTTGTTGCCTTTGTCAAATATCTGATAGCTGTAAGCCTAAGGAGTGATTTCTGAATTCTCTATTCTGCTCCACTGGTCCAAGGGTCTATTTTTATACCAGTGCCATGCTGTTTTGCTTACTATAGCTTACAACAAAAGACCCCGAATAGCCAAAGCCATCTTGAGCCAAAAAAAAAAAAAAAATGAAATAAAGCTGGAGGCATAATACTACCTGACTTCAAATTATACTACAAACTTTAAATTTTAAATTTAATGAATCCAATAAAAATGTGCAAAGTCACCTTAAAAAGATCAAATGAATTCCAGGACAACAAGATTAGATAGTAAATGGATTATGTATATTAACATGCTCATAAAAAGAATGTGTGGGGCCGGCCTGGTGGCGCACTGCTACAGTGCACCACTTGGGAGCGCGGTGGCACTCCCGCCGAGGGTTCGGATCCCACATACGGACCGGTTCCTGCTCACTGGCTGAGCAAGGTATGGGAGCAACACCGAGGGTTGCGATCCCATTGCCGGTCCCAGTCCGGTACGGGCACGACACTGAGGGTTGCGATCCGTTGCCGGACACGAAAAAAGACAAAAAGGAAAAAAAAAAAAAAGAATGTGTAGACTAAAAGGTGTTACTCAACTCCTGAAGCAAAAGAAAGAGTCACAAAAGCAAACTTAGCAATGCCCACTCAGACAGGATGAGATTTTAAGCAAGAAAAAGATAAGATTTAATTTTAGGAAAGATTGGATTTTAGAAAGATCTCTTGGACAGACCAAGATCAAAACCAATACGACCACCCTGATGTATGTAAGAAAATGTTAAAGATGTATGTTTTAAGATGGTATGCTAGAAAATCTCATTCATTCATTCATTCATTCATTCACTTAACAATCTTCTACAAAGTGCCAGCAAAATGCCAGACACCGGTAAAGACAGTGAGAATATGACAGTGAGCTAAACAAACATAATTCACATTCATTAAGCTTTTGCTCTAATAGGAGTAACCAGCAATAATTGAATATTCACATCGAGGATATAATCACAGATAGTGATTATTTCTATGAAGGAAATGTTTAGAAGATTATAAAAATATTAGGAAATGGGCTCAGGATGGTTTGGAAACGTACCTCAAGATCACACTATTCTAAATTGGTGGGGTGGGATTTGATCCCAGGCATTCTAACTCCAGAAGCCACCTTTATAAATTACACATATGCCAGGAAAGTAAACATGCATTGAATACAAATTTAACCTGTTTTTAGATAGGTCTTTTGTTTTCAAAAATAAGTCTTGCTATTGGGCCAGCCCTTACAGAGTTGTCCAGACTCACCCTTTATCCTGACCATTCATTCAAACTTTGTTTCTCATAAGTAAATCCTGGAACCCAGACTCAAATTCTCCTGCTATAGCCATGCCAGCGCGTAACCCAGCCTTGATACTATAATACAGAAAGTGCATTTTGAAGGGGCCAA
>NW_007730203.1:156046-178601 GCF_000696425.1 Galeopterus variegatus
AGATCCATTGCCGGACACGAAAAAAGACAAAAAGGAATTAGGAAATGGGCTCAGGATGGTTTGGAAACGTACCTCAAGATCACACTATTCTAAATTGGTGGGGTGGGATTTGATCCCAGGCATTCTAACTCCAGAAGCCACCTTTATAAATTACACATATGCCAGGAAAGTAAACATGCATTGAATACAAATTTAACCTGTTTTTAGATAGGTCTTTTGTTTTCAAAAATAAGTCTTGCTATTGGGCCAGCCCTTACAGAGTTGTCCAGACTCACCCTTTATCCTGACCATTCATTCAAACTTTGTTTCTCATAAGTAAATCCTGGAACCCAGACTCAAATTCTCCTGCTATAGCCATGCCAGCGCGTAACCCAGCCTTGATACTATAATACAGAAAGTGCATTTTGAAGGGGCCAAGTTCATAAAGTGATTTTTCTGTGGTGGTTTATATCTCTGCATACAGATACCCACAGCATAAAGGCTAGGGGGAAGGGAGCCTACCGTACATGGAAAATGAGTAAAAATTATATATTCTGAAAATTGCAACAAAAACAATTGCTTTTCATTCCATGTGTGGAATTTTGATACTGAAATAAGTCTCTGAAAAAAAAGGAGTGCAACCCATTGAGTTTCTAAAAAAAGGACAATCCTAGATTCACTGAAGTTTGGTGTACAACGAGCTTCATTTCAAACGTGCTTTAAAAACATGATGTAACGCTGACAAGTCAGACTTTGTAACTTGGCAGAGGCAAAGTTTTTGAAATGTATTTATGTATGTGTTGGGTGTAAACTGTTATTGTACTGGAAAACTTCTTGAAAGGGATTTTTATAAGTCTCGTCTTGTCTCTCTCAAGTGGCTGTTAAAAATAGAGAGTTTATTGGCAACTATTTTTCTTGTGTTAGAGAAGGATTAACTTAATCCTGGTGAAATATCTTAACACTTCACTATAGTCAGTTTTATACAACTAAACTTTTATGATGCACAATACTAAAATAACTGCACATATCCTGAGTGATTCAAAAGTTACACATTTGTCAGTTCTGTTTTTACAGACCTGTGAAAGCCAAAACACTCTTCTCTAAACAAGGTAATTGTAATCACAGATAGTGATTATTTCTATGAAGGAAATGTTTAGAAGATTATAAAAATATTAGGAAATGGGCTCAGGATGGTTTGGAAACGTACCTCAAGATCACACTATTCTAAATTGGTGGGGTGGGATTTGATCCCAGGCATTCTAACTCCAGAAGCCACCTTTATAAATTACACATATGCCAGGAAAGTAAACATGCATTGAATACAAATTTAACCTGTTTTTAGATAGGTCTTTTGTTTTCAAAAATAAGTCTTGCTATTGGGCCAGCCCTTACAGAGTTGTCCAGACTCACCCTTTATCCTGACCATTCATTCAAACTTTGTTTCTCATAAGTAAATCCTGGAACCCAGACTCAAATTCTCCTGCTATAGCCATGCCAGCGCGTAACCCAGCCTTGATACTATAATACAGAAAGTGCATTTTGAAGGGGCCAAGTTCATAAAGTGATTTTTCTGTGGTGGTTTATATCTCTGCATACAGATACCCACAGCATAAAGGCTAGGGGGAAGGGAGCCTACCGTACATGGAAAATGAGTAAAAATTATATATTCTGAAAATTGCAACAAAAACAATTGCTTTTCATTCCATGTGTGGAATTTTGATACTGAAATAAGTCTCTGAAAAAAAAGGAGTGCAACCCATTGAGTTTCTAAAAAAAGGACAATCCTAGATTCACTGAAGTTTGGTGTACAACGAGCTTCATTTCAAACGTGCTTTAAAAACATGATGTAACGCTGACAAGTCAGACTTTGTAACTTGGCAGAGGCAAAGTTTTTGAAATGTATTTATGTATGTGTTGGGTGTAAACTGTTATTGTACTGGAAAACTTCTTGAAAGGGATTTTTATAAGTCTCGTCTTGTCTCTCTCAAGTGGCTGTTAAAAATAGAGAGTTTATTGGCAACTATTTTTCTTGTGTTAGAGAAGGATTAACTTAATCCTGGTGAAATATCTTAACACTTCACTATAGTCAGTTTTATACAACTAAACTTTTATGATGCACAATACTAAAATAACTGCACATATCCTGAGTGATTCAAAAGTTACACATTTGTCAGTTCTGTTTTTACAGACCTGTGAAAGCCAAAACACTCTTCTCTAAACAAGGTAATTGTTTGCTTTCTACGAACACCTAAATTATCTTAGTTTTATGTTAGTGCTTATTTCTTTTTTTTCCTAAAAACTGCTAGAACCTTCCTCTATGTATTAAATTTAGCATAATAGAATTAATCAAGCAAACATTCCGATCTTCAGCAAAGTATGCAATTTACAAAGCTATTTTAGATCCTCCTTTGAAAATAATCCTGTTTAGATTTAGGACATTTATGTCTACTATAGCTGTTCTCTTTCCAATGATACGAAGTCCAATTATGAGTTTTTGTCCTGCTCCCTGCCCCCCTGCCCCCCATTCTGGGCCAGTCCAAAGCTAAGTTAAATGGGAAAAATGTGTACTAATGTTTGGTTTTTCTTTTTTTTTTTTTTTTTTTTTTTTTCTTCTCTGATGTCTCCTTTATTCATTCTTTTTCTCATTTTTAAATATTCACTGCCCTTCCAAGAACAAAACATTCTTGGTCTAGAAATAATCTGTCTTGGTCACTAATGGGACAATTTGAATTTAGACCCGTGTGCTCTCTCTCACCAAAGTACTTGTCTTTTAAACATTTCAAAGATGTGTTTCTCAGTCACATAAGGGCATGCACCTGATCACTCACATGATCTGCATTATGGAGCCTCCCAGATCAGTATCACAGGGAACAAGAGAGATGGAGGAGTTGCACCCGCCAGCCTTTAACAGCCTCCAAAGTCGTCCTTCATCCTCCCAGTCCACCAACCAGGACCGGTCCATGCATCAGCTCAATTACCAGGGAAGTCAGGAAACATGAGCAGCATGTGGCTGTTTGCTGAGCAATTACTATCTCAGCCCCTTTGGTTACCCTTAGTTTCCTTCTTCCTACACATAAAGCACATCCAACATCTTCCCAAAAGCGATAACCCCAAATCCTGGTCATTCACAGCACCCAACTCAAAGTCTAGACAATGCTCAGTGGTGTCTCCATCAAATCTAGACATGACTACCCTTAATCTGGAAATGTATGAACTAAAACACATTTTTCCCACACTCTCATCTCCCAAAACCCATCACAAAAGGGCAATAGGTAAACCACAATGCACACGCCCACTTAGAAAGAGGGAGAGCAGAAGGCACACAGCGGTTGTAGTCCACGGTCATGGTCCACGACAATTCTGAAATGCTGCTGCGTGGACATTGTCAAGTTTCCTACCCTGAGGCTTTCAAAAGTGCCTCAACTAGGACCCCTGCTGTTTTCCAGGCTTCTTGTCCATTCTCCAATGTGGCCACCTAAGACATGAGCTTTGGAGAATATGCCCTCTCTGAGGACAGTTTAGTTTTTTCAGCCCACTTCCACTTTGTGAGATTTTGAGGACACAAGAGTTGTTTTAATTTTATCAAAGGTTATTTTATCCAGGCTCAGTTTCCTTTCTAGAACATTTCAAAATAAGCCATGTAGGTAATGCTGACCTTGCCACTACGTTACTATTTTTTTTTAATTTTTTTTTTATTTTGTCAATATACAATGTAGTTAGTTATTGTGTCCCATCATACATTACTATTTTTTTTTATTTTGTCAATATACAATGTAGTTAGTTATTGTGTCCCATCATCCAATACGTTACTATTTTTTTTTATTTTGTCAATATACAATGTAGTTAGTTATTGTGTCCCATCATCCAATACGTTACTATTTTTGGCATGTTGATGTCCCTGTTGACTCAACAGAGGTAACTATAGAGGTGGTGAAACATAAAGCTTGAAAACTAAACTTTGTCCAAAAATTCAAGATGTGATGGTCACCATGTGTATGTCATGTATACCATTTTTGTGTGTTTCACTTCACATACTTTAAACTTTTTGTTGGTTTGTTTGGTTTTAGGCCTATCATTGAGATGTTATTTTTAGTCAGATAGGTGCTTGTCTTTACAATTTGGGGTTCAACAGGAGAGACTCACCACTGATGTGTTAAAATACTTAAAACCTTGCATTGCACAGTTAGAACCTAATAAGTACCTTTTGCTGATTATCAGTAGCATAACATTTTTTTTTTTTAATCTTTATTTCTTGTTTGTCTCCATGGCTTAATCTATACAGGCACAGTTGAAGTGGCCAAAACGTACTTGTTCTGATTTTTCGCCAGGAGTTTTAAACAGCTCATGCTGTGGGACTGACATTTCCACGTCACAGTCAAAAGGCATAGCCTAGGCTTTTAGTCATGTCTAATTCTACATGGCACATGTGCTACCTTACCGTACTTAAAAAGGTACCTTAGAAACACTGACTTAAATCCTGCCCTGCCAACACTCTTTGGAGGATTCAGTTACATCTCTGAATTCCCTAAATGGAACCTCTGCTTGCTTCCAGTGAGTTTTATCACAATAAAACCCCTTGAAAAATTTCCACACTCCTCTTTCTCCTTCTCCTCTCATTTCTCCTCTTCATTTTTTAAAATTGGGTTGATACTGAAGATCTCAAAATATTTCCAAATGCAGACGGCCCAAGCTGGGCATCTATCGTTAAATAATAATTTACTGCATGTTATCAAATGGCTAGAAGAGAGGAGATCTAGCGTCCTCATCACTAAGAAATGATTAAATTTGGTAATAATGAATATGCTAAGTACACTGATTAGATCATCACACATGAATTGAAATTGAAATTCAACTCCGTACCCCACAAATATGTATAATCAATACATTCTAATAAAAAATAAATAATTTTTTTNAAATTTGGTAATAATGAATATGCTAAGTACACTGATTAGATCATCACACATGAATTGAAATTGAAATTCAACTCCGTACCCCACAAATATGTATAATCAATACATTCTAATAATAAATAAATAATTTTTTAAAAAAAGAATGCAGACTCTCTCTGACTTGGGACCAATCTCTGAATAAACAGTGGCAGGGATGTGATTCAGAGGTGAGCAAGGCACTCCTCCTGGGACACACAATTTAAGAGAATGCAAAAAATACTCGGTGATCAACTTAAGAAGTATTTAACTGTGAGAAATCCATGAAGAACAAAATGCCAAATTTTAAAGTAAAGACATGCTGTTTGTTTGTTTTACAATCTTGCCAGTGGCAGGGATGTGATTCAGAGGTGAGCAAGGCACTCCTCCTGGGACACACAATTTAAGAAAATGCAAAAAATACTCAGTAATCAACTTAAGAAGTATTTAACTGTGAGAAATCCATGAAGAACAAAATGCCAAATTTTAGAGTAAAGACATGCTGTTTGTTTGTTTTACAATCTTGTGTTATATGACAGGAAGAGCCACCTCCAATCAGCCCTGAGTTTATGGTCAAAGAGACCAGGAGTTGCTACCAGTGGGTTGATAAAGATTAACAAACAGAAAACAAAAAGATTGGGCGACACAGGGCTTTCTATACAGTCATTTTTCATGGCAGAGCTTGCATTTCTGTTTCTACTTGGTTCAAAATATGAGAGGATATTTTGGTAAGTGCCTGTAGGGGTGTACATTTTTTTCCTTTTGCCTCAGGCTCTGACATGGCTCGGCCAGGCACTGGATGGTGGCCTCCTGGCCTCCTTGCGTTAGAGCCATTGGTCACCCATTCGGCCCTTTCCCACCCTTTGTTTCTCACGCTTCAAAACAGTCTAGACTCTCCCCCCATCAAACCTCCAGCTCCTTTCAGAGTGAAGGTTCATGTGATTCAGGGCTTAGATGCAGAAATGCTCAGCACAGACTCAAAACAAAAAACAAAAAAAATCTAGGACTTGGGATCAGAGGTATTCATGGCTGAAGCCAGATCAAAAGTAGTGATTTTAGTGAAACTCAGGATTACTGAATTTCTCTTTCTACTTCAGCACATTATATACTTACACTAAGTTAACAGCTGTGGGCCACACTGGAGAGCTACCTACTGGTTATCTGCATTGCTTCTCTGAGCAAATGCTTTCTTGACCCGAACTCCTCACTGATTTACAAATGAACTTTAAGGAGACAGCTCTGTATATCAAAGGCTGGCTGTCTTTATTTAGGAAAACTGTCTGGTTGATGCCAACACAACCTAGAAAAATGGGAAAAATAAAAAAGTTAAGATCATCAAATAGGTGTCTGATTTGCTACACAAAATAACAAACAGTTTGATTTTTTGAGTCTTGATCATTTGTTTGGATATTTTCCTAATCAATTATTCCTCTTTAACAGAATGTATGAACTGTATGCTGTTTTGTGATGCCGTGGAGATGTTGTTTTTGAAATTTGATTCTTTGATACATTTGTATTTTCAATCTGTAAAATTCTCTGACTTCATTCTCTTTGGAGTGATCTACTTTGCTAGGTTTCAAAAATGCTTTTTTTTTTTTTTCTAATTTCTGAGATAAAGGTGCTTGCCTACTAGGGCCTGCATTAATTTTTCTCGTTTCACTTAGTATGTATTTATCAAGATAAAGGAGGCTACACTGAAGTATTTTTCTACTACTCTACAAAACTCTTGATAAAGAGAAACTTTCATAGTAAACTTCAACCTTCTTTCACACATTTATTTGGATATCTATTGATTAAAATTAGTTATTTTGTATTAACACATATTGGCAAAGACTGATTCAATAGCTATTTAACCAGGACAAGTCCCCATTTCCAAAACCCCCACTACCCTATCCACGTTGAGGAGGTTGTAAGCTACTAAAGAATCATTGTAATAGACCTGGGTCTGTACATCAAGTCTAAATAGACACAGAGTACTCTGCATAGCATCTGGTGAAACAAGTTACTCACTGTTCCTTTTTCAACCCATAATGACTGTAATTCAATTAGGCTTATTGCCTGTTATTCAATATGATACTACTGTAAAATTGGCCCTTTTGCAATACAAAGTTCAGAGTTAAAGAACCTGCATTCTTCTGAAAGCATATGGGCCCTCTAGTATAGAAATAGGATTTCATTATATTTTAAAAACTTTTTCCACTGTTTACTTTAACACTGGGGTCAGATAAAGGAGAGAAAGTCAGAAATAGTCTCTTACTCTTGGATGGAGGAAGTGAAGAGAGAGAAATCCCAGTGGAAATCAATTGTGGATTTATTTATGTTTCCGTAGTGCACAAATGACAGGGACATTAGCAGAATTGGGATAAAAAGCACAGGGGAGGGGGATTGTGTATTTTTTTATTATAGTTATTATTCTTAAAATACACTACAGATAATCCCAGGATATTTTGGTGCAGGGTACTTAAAATAGTTTGTGAATCATAAATATTTTCAATCTCAAAGTTTTTCACCATAAAAAAATATACACTTTCCAGGCTGAGCCTACCAAAAGGAATTTATGTATAGTTCCCCTTATCTAACTATGAAAAATATCTAGATATATAATTTATTTTTAGATTTTAAAAACAATTCTATGGCTTCAAGGAATTTTCATGTGACTTGAAAAAGAATCAGATCTGAACGGATAGGATTCATAGATGGACTAGGGTTATCTCTGCAACTATAGACAAGTTATTAAAATTCTCTCTGTCTTGTGTGTCAAAGAGGATTTTTGTAAAGATTACATAAGTTAATACACAGATAGTCCCTGGCATATTGCAGATTGCAGAAAAAAAAAGTTAGCTACTTTACTTGCAATATTATTATTATTTCTGTTATTTCTATTATTGTTGTTATTATTTGGAATAACACTGAAAGTTTGCCCACCTTGCAAAATCCACTTCCATGTACACTTCTAAAGAACTCATAATGATATTGGATTCTTTTCAATTAATTTAGTGACCACAATGCACAAGTTAATACATGACTGTATACCTAAACCTCTGTTTATGGACATCCTACTTGTGAATACCCCGTAGGTATAAACAGACAACAGCTTCTCCCACCTACCAATGGAAACTCAGGAATGCCTCTCAAACTTCCCTAAGCCAGAGTTACCCTCTTTTGGATACACACAGAGGCATGTTTATATACCCGTGTGTACCGCTAACTCATTCACATAATCTGGGGAAGCAGAAATGACGACTTGTACTTTTCATATCCCTTACAGGGCATGAGGTTTTACCCACTAAAACCTTAACAACACTTGGCCCAACTCTCTTAGTTCATATCACTAATATGGGAACTAAACATTCAGACCTAAGATGTAAATTCATACAAAATATTTAGAATATTAAAGAATAAAAGATACATGCAATAGTGTTTCTTTTTAAACTGTTTGGAAAATGTCCAAATGCCCTCCTAATGGCCAAATGACTCCTCCTAAGTGACGGAAGCCTCAAACTTCATGTAGTTCAAGTGTTCTCATATCCAAATTATTCAGGTTTCTCTGCTGTTGTGTTTCGTTGACTTAGCACACAGTCACTTATTCTAAAATTACCATGAAGTCATAAGAAATGGAATTTTACACTGAACAAAGTAGAACTGTGTAAACTTTTGACATTTGCACTTTATATACAAGCATCCTTGAGATTCATTATCATGACAGACAGTCACTTATTCTAAAATTACCATGAAGTCATAAGAAATGGAATTTTACACTGAACAAAGGAGAACCGTGTAAACTTTTGACATTTGCACTTTATATACAAGCATCCTTGAGATTCATTATCATGACAGAAATCTGTCAACTTCACATGGTCAAGTTTCTTGGCACTTCAGACATCTTGTTAAAAGTGATAAATTCAATTAGTTTGTTGAATTTATCGGATGTCAATCAATCTGACGTGTTTCTTTTTCTTTACCACAGTAAATAAACCAACTAGTTTTCTTTTTCACCCTCCAATTCCGCTCCCTCACCCCCAACCAATACAAGCAGGCATAGGCATCAGCTTTGGAAAGACCGAGGTTCAGATTATTTATCTACCATGCACCCATTCTGTTCCCTGAAACATATGTTTCAGTATCTGCTTCACAGACTGATTATGGGTTTTAAGTCAGGTACAGAAGTCAAGTACATAGCACAGTACCTGGCATGTTGTAGAACAAAATAACCAAGAAAAGAAATTGCTTGGAGATCGCAAACATGAAAAAAGAAGTTAATTTAGGTTGTGGATGATTTGGGAGAGGATGGTGATCATTGTACAGCACATTTGCAAAGATCTGAGAGTGGTTAAAATAGTGTAGAGAAATCCAGAGAATAGATTATAAAAAGATAGTGGAGGGGCCGGCCCGGTGGCGCACTGCTACAGTGCGCCGCTTGGGAAGCGCGGCGGCGCTTCCACCGAGGGTTCGGATCCCACATACAGACCGGCTGCTCACTGGCTGAGTGAGGTGTGGGAGCAGCACCGAGGGTTGCGATTTACATACGGGTACGACACTGAGGGTTGCGATCCGTTGCCGGTCACGACAAAAAGACAAAAAAAGGAAAAAAAAAAAAAAGATAGTGGAGACAAATTAAAGTGTCAAAACAATGTGAAGACTAAGACTTTTATTATGGGCAAGTAATTTTAAGTTATTAGTGAGTCCAGGTGCATAACTGCTTTGTAGGTATAATCTATCCAGACCCAGATAGCTGTGTTTAGTTAATAGAACACACTTCTCTAAAGCAGTATTTTCAATGATTTCTGCTCCTGATGAAAGAAGAGTGAGCCCTTATTCCCAGGCACAAAGGCACATAGCCATGTGAAACCAAGATGTATCTTTGAGGTGCCATATTGTATTTTAGACAATTATGCATAATGTCTATGTTATGCTATAACATATCTGTGTTTATCCTAAAGACGTTTTTAGGCAAAACTTGGAGTAAATCAAAGGCTCCAGCAACTCCAGCAAGTCTGTTCCCGANATGTTTCAGTATCTGCTTCACAGACTGATTATGGGTTTTAAGTCAGGTACAGAAGTCAAGTGCATAGCACAGTACTTGGCATGTTGTAGAACAAAATAACCAAGAAAAGAAATTGCTTGGAGATCGCAAACATGAAAAAAGAAGTTAATTTAGGTTGTGGATGGTTTGGGAGAGGATGGCGATCATTGTACAGCACATTTGCAAAGATCTGAGAGTGGTTAAAATAGTGTAGAGAAATCCAGAGAATAGATTACAAAAAAGATAGTGGAGGGGCCGGCCCGGTGGCGCACTGCTACAGTGCGCCGCTTGGGAAGCGCGGCGGCGCTGGCTGAGCGAGGTGTGGGAGCAGCACCGAGGGTTGCGATCCCGTTGCCGGTCCCAGTCCGGTACGGGTGCGACACTGAGGGTTGCGATCCGTTGCCGGTCACAACAAAAAGACAAAAAAAGGAAAAAAAAAAAAAAAAAAAAGATAGTGGAGACAAATTAAAGTGTCAAAACAATGTGAAGACTAAAACTTTTATTATGGGCAAGTAATTTTAAGTTATTAGTGAGTCCAGGTGCATAACTGCTTTGTAGGGATAATCTATCCAGACCCAGATAGCTGTGTTTAGTTAATAGAACACACTTCTCTAAAGCAGTATTTTCAATGATTCCTGCTCCTGATGAAAGAAGAGTGAGCCCTTATTCCCAGGCACAAAGGCACATAGCCATCTGAAACCAAGATGTATCTTTGAGGTGCCATATTGTATTTTAGACAATTATGCATAATGTCTATGTTATTCTATAACATATCTGTGTTTATCCTAAAGACATTTTTAGGCAAAACTTGGAGTAAATCAAAGGCTCCAGCAACTCCAGCAAGTCTGTTCCCGAGTTTTGCAAACCCATTGGCATGCTGCCCTCTACTTCCATGGGTGATACAATCATGGTCTCCAAGCACAGGGTCAAGAGAGACCCCAATATTAAGGCAAAGCAGATCATAAAACTGTTCAAGAAAAAACAAGTCTATAGTTGAGGCCATCTGCAAGTTCCCTCCCTCAAGGCATATGCTTATTTAAGGTGGTTAGAGAGTCCTAAATCTATCCTGGACAATTTGGATCAACTCTTAAGATTATCTGTGTGTTGGACTGAAGTTAGGGGAAGGGATGATGTGCTCACAAGATAAGTTTCCCAAAAGCGTGCCAACTGTTGACAACTATGTACTACAAGCAACTGCAGGTCCATTTCTGTGACCAGAACTTCTGTCTCTCTTTGGACAACTTGGAAGGTGGAACCAGCTGCCTGATACCCAGAGTGGGGGACACTGGCACACCTTCTGGCTGCATCATTACCCATAAACTACCTAGAAAATTAGGGTGTTCTTTAGTTTAATAAGGAAAATGTTCTCTTTTTTTTGGCAATTGCTAGACAGATATCCAAAAATACCGGTCAAAACATATGCCTAATTATTTTATAAATTATGCTGTGCTGTCACAGATGTCTTCAGGGAGTCTTCTCCTGCCTGGGGCTGAGGGAAACTCACCAGGTGCCGCTAGTCTTGTCTTGCTCACCCACCCTCACTCCTGTGGGGGCTGCATGTATCTTCCCGTCAGTGGGTGGTCCCTCTCTGTCTTGGATCAGTATAATGGGACACCCAGTTTGACTCCAATGATATATGAAGATACTCTTAAAATGCTTTCTTCTAGAAAGGTAGGGGGGTTAACCTTCAACATGCTTTCTGCCTGCTCTCTTAGTGCCAAAATAATGGGGGAAAATCATTTTTCCAGCAGCTGCAATTATTTTTTATTTTCACAGTCTTGTGTGTTAGGAATATGAACTTCTGTTTGAGCCCTAGATATAGAATTCATTTTTGAAATTTTGAAAATATTTAGTGCTAAGACTACCTTGAGAACTGCCCAAATGGCCAATTCTTTTCATTTTATCACTGGATCTGTGTTTTGAAATTCAAGATATAATTTTTTTTTTCTATTCTTTGCTTCTCTGTGCAGCAAACTTTCCTATAGGCAACAAGGCATAGGAGAAAATAGCAGAAACATAAATCAGACTTATAAAAAATTTTTAAAGTGTGCCATGATAATAAAATTAAAAGTTGTAACCAGTCTCCTGTTCCCCAACTAAGTGTTCTTTCAATACGCCATACTCTGGCTTTCCTTATATATTTGGGAGAGTGTGGAACATAGAATTATCTGTTTACAATTAGGAAAATAATTGTGAGGGAAAGGAGAAATTTTATCTAATTAGGATACTTACATAATTATCACTTTTTCCACCATAGCACATGCTTTTTACAGCACTTTTTGATTCTTTGGCTTTCAGAAGGAGCCCTAGAGCCCAGGGATAGATCCAAGAATCCACTCTGCACTTTTTCTCCTTCACCAGAAGTGATTCATGGTAAAGGGGATCACTTTAGCAGCTCTCAGAAAGAGTTGTAACATAGGTTCTGATAGAGGGCACTAGACTTGAGTGGGACTGTAGAAGTCTGTCTTTTGATGTAGTAAAGCCAGGGGGGTTTCTAGCAGCTTAGCATATGCTTAAGTTTTGAGGTTTCTCTCCCAGACTGATTAACAATACCAGTGGTCTCAACATACCAGGAGCATTCCATTTGTCATACATAGTATTCTATAAAAGTCTTTATAGCTCTAAGTAGGAATATTAGCAATTGTTAATAAATAATGAAAGTGAGTCCATTGGAATGGTTATATACTATGTTAAATGAAATAATATATTAGAACACACTGCAGATATTCAGTATAAACAATTAACATCATTATAGCCAATAAAGTTAGTTCTCATTTTTCTGGTTAATTCAAGAATTGGGGCATTCTGATTCAAATGAAAATTCAGGTTACTAACCTTGCCTCATACTGTACTCTGAATTATCATTATTTGAAACAATTAATGCACTATGAAATATACAACTTTAAAACTATTTCATGCCATTTACATCACTGTAATGTTAATTTCCACATACTACTTCTTAAAGCAGATCACTTTACATGACATACATAATCATGGAATACTGTGTAATACTTCATTTCACTTCGTCATTGAATTTCACTTCCAGACATATTCTTTTTAATTACTGTAGATGAACGATCTTTTATATACACAAATGCTACTAATGCTTCAACACCAAGTAAAAATAGAGGACGTTAATATATTATTTTTAAAAGCCACATAAACTTGACCTTTAATTAGGATCATCTATAATTCTTTCAAAGAAATTTTCTTCTCAGATAGTTTAGAGAACTATTTTGTACAATGGGCAAATCCAGACTTGAGCAAAGTATTACAAGTACGAAGGTTTGTGCATCTTTTTAAATGTTGACGCTCTGTCAAGAGCTGGCTACTGTCAGGGAAACTGAAGGTGTAGAGAAATAAAGTGGAGACATGAGGCTACCAAAGAAACAGTTCTAACTTCTGCCCAAATCATGGCGCATTGAATATTTTTTTAGAAGCCAAGGGGACTGGCCAGGTAGCTCAGTTGGTTAGAGCACAGCCTTATAACATGAAAGTCATGGGTTTGGATCCCTATACCAGCCAGCAAGCAAAAAAAAAAAAAAGCCAAAAAACCTAAACAATATAGGCAATTGCCATAATTCTTATTTTTAGTTTTAAGATAAACAGACACAAGGTTAAGCTAAACAACTCATCAATGGTTATTTAATGTCAAGGGTCTTTGAAACCTAAAGACTGCAACCACCTTCCCAAAACCCACCTAAAATGTCCTGGTTTTTCATTAACCAAATACATGTGGGAAAATGGTCAAAAGTACACAATAGAAAAACAAAAACGAAAAAGAAGTAGAAAATATTTATGCTTTTACCCCTTTTGTTCCACTGCTAGGTTCAAAACACATAACTCCCCACCTCTCTTGGAGGCCAAGTGATTATTTTATTGCATCATTAGATCCTAAAGACAGCAATGTAATTTAAACAAATATTTGATTTAAGGAAAAACAAAGCTGTTAAAACAAGTGTTTTCCTATATTAATTACCTAAAAATGAAGAATTGCTCATATTATGTAAGCATCTTTCTGGGCATTACCTGTTTTCATTCTGGGAGTTTGATATTTCAAATTATTTTAATGTATTTTTTTAAATGATATATAGTTCAAATATAACAAAAATTTCATTAAACACTGAAACCAAAATTATATAGAAATATAACCAAAATAGATGCTAAGGTTTTCTTTGGTTTTAAGAACTGGTTTTATACCAAGTGCTTTCTTTTAATATTTTATTTTAGAGATACACTTTAGAGGTTTTTTTTGAGATACCTAAATATTAGAAAATCCTGTCAACATCCTCTCACAACTGTCTCCACATTCATATAAAATAATTAATTGAAAAAATGTCCATTAAATAAATATTTTCTGTAACAGCTAGTAAAATAGAAAAGATACATAAAACTTTGACACGCAAGTACAAGCTTTTCTCTGTAGATTTCAAGATACTCCATTACATTAAAATAGTTTCCAAAATAAGCTTTATCACCTATAAATCTTCTAAACAGAATCTTTTGTTTGAGCCATGCAGTGTCTTTAGTATTTTCAATACAGTATCCTTAAAAGCTGTTTTCTATTCTAATTGTACACCCACCACTGAATTGAAATATTCTGCCACTCCCTTCTGTAAATACTTGCCTTCTGATCATTCTCCCAATAGATATCTAATACAGAACACATACGTAATTTCACATTTTCTAGTAGCCACATTTTTAAAAAAAAGTTTTTTAAAAAACATGTAAAATTAGGGGCCGGGCCGGTGGCACACTGCTACAGTGCACCGCTTGGGAGTGCAGCGGCACTCCCGCCGAGGGTTCAGATCCCACATACAGACCGGTTCCCGCTCACTGGCTGAGCGAGGTGCGGGTGCAGCACCAAGGGTTGCGATCCCGTTGCCGGTCCCGGTCTGGTACGGGCGCGACACTGAGGGTTGCGATCCGTTGCCGGACACGAAAAAAGACAAAAAGGAAAAAAAAAACATGTAAAATTAATTTTTGATGATACTTTTATTGAGATATAATTGACCTACAACAAAATTTGCCCTTTTAAAAATTGCACAATTTAGTGGGATTTTGGTATATTCAGAGTTGTGCAGCCATCTCCCCTGCAATGGACTGAATTTGTATGTTCCCCTAAAATTCATATGTTGAAATCCCAACTCCCAATGTGATGATCTTAAGAGGTGGAGTCTTGGGGGGTGATTAGGTCATGAGGGTGGAGCCCTTAGAAATGGGATTAGTGACCTTATAAAAAAAATCTTAGAAAGATTTTTTGTCCCTCCCACCATGTGATGACACAGTGAAAAGGCAGCCATCTGTGACCCAGGAAGCAGGCACTCACTAGACACCGAATCTGCTGGTGCCCTGAACTTGGACTTCCTAGCTTCCAGGATTACGAGAAATAAATTTCTGTTGATTATAAGCCACCAGTCTACCGTATTTTTATTATGTCTGCCCAAACAAGATAATCACTAATTTTAGAACATTTGTGTCATCCCAAAAAGAAACCCTGTACCCATTGGCAGTCACATCCCGTTCCCTCTTCCCCAGCCTCTCATGACAACTAATTGATTTTCTGTCTCTTTGGATTTGTCTCTTCCAAGATATTTCATGTAAATGGAATCAAACAATATGTGGTGTTTTGTGTCTGGCTTCTCAAGACAATGTTTTCAAGGTCCCTCCATATTGCAGCACATATCAGTACCTCATTCCTTTGTATTGGTGAATAATATCTCATTGTATGGATATACCACATTGTATTTATCCCTTCATCAGTCAATGGACATTTGGATTGTTTCCACTTTTGACTATTATGAATAATGCTGCTATAAACATTTGTATAAAAGTTCTTGTATGGACTTATGTGTTAGCCAGCTGGCTACCATAACAAAGTGCCATAAACTGAGTATCTTAAACGACAGAAATTTATTTTCTCATAGTTCTGGAGGCTTGAAGCTCAAGCCTGCAGGGTTGGTTTCTGGTGAGGGCCTCCTTCCCAGCTTGTAGACAGCTACCTTCTTGCTGTGCTCTTGAATGATGGGGAGAGAGAAAGAGAGCAAGTTCTCTGGTGTCTCTTCTTATGAGAGTGCTAATTACATCATCAGTCAGGAGCACGAAACCCATTGACCTCCCAAAGTCCCATCTCTGAGTACTATCACATGACAGTTAGGGCTTCAGAATATGGATTTGTGAAGGGGAGGGCAGGGCAGGAGTGTCCACAATTTAGTACATAGTAGCATGTTTTCATTTGTCTTGGGTAAATACCCAGAAGTAGAATTGCTGTATCATATGGTAACTCTATGTTTAATATTTTGAGAAACTGGCAGGCTGTTTTCCAAAGCAGCTGCATCATCTTACATTTTCATTAGCAGTGCAGGAGGGTTCCAGTTCCTCCACATACTCTCAAACCTTTGTTAGTTCTGTCTTTTTATTTCAGACATCCTAGTGGCTGAAATAAAATGAGCGATATCTCATTTTGGCTTTGATTTGCATTTCCCTAATGACTGATGATGTTGAGCATCTCTTCACATGTATGGCAGACACTTGTATAACTTCTTTGGAGAAATGCCTTTTTAAAACTTTTGCCCATTTTTAATTATGCCATGCCTCTTTATTATTGAGTTATGAGGGTACTTTATATATTCAGTATACAAGTCCTTTATCAAATATATGATTGGCAAATATTTTCTGCCATTTTGTGCATTATCCTTTTATTTTCTTGATGGTGCCCTTTGAAGTAGGAAAGTTTTTACTTTTAACAATGTCCAGTTTATCTATTTTTTTTTTTTTTTTGGTTGCTTGTGTTTTTGGTATCGTATTTAACAAACCATTGTGTAAAATTAATTTCAATAAATATTTAATTTAACCCAGTTTATCCAAAATAATATCATTTGATATAAAATAAATAAATATAAAATATTTTAAATATAATTTCAATTCAACATAAAATATAAATCAATATGAAATTGTTAATGAGATCCTTTCATTTCTTTGTACCAAGTCTTTAATATATGATGGGTATTTATACTTACAGCAGAATTCAGTTTGGATGCTAAATTTTTGTGGGGTGCAAAGTTACATTTTAATACATATATAAGTGTGTAATGATCAGAGTAGTTAGCAAACTCATCATAACAAAAATTTATCATTTCTTTGTAATGATAACATTTGTGCTTCTCTCTTCTAGACATTTGAGGACATACAGTAAGTTATCATTAATTATAAATGCCTAGCCTTAATGTACTCTACTAGAATGTATTTCTCCTATGTAGGTGTAATTTTGTGTCCATTGGAAGTATGCAATCTGTGTTTAAATGTCATGGAATTTACAGTTGAAAGAATTGAGTTACCCAAATTATTACAAATATACTTTTAAAAAATCCGAATAACCAAATTGAGGAGTAGTTTTTAAATGTAAGTTTAAATTTAATAAAATTAAATAAAATTTTAANGAAACCCATTGACCTCCCAAAGTCCCATCTCTGAGTACTATCACATGACAGTTAGGGCTTCAGAATATGGATTTGTGAAGGGGAGGGCAGGGCAGGAGTGTCCACAATTTAGTACATAGTAGCATGTTTTCATTTGTCTTGGGTAAATACCCAGAAGTAGAATTGCTGTATCATATGGTAACTCTATGTTTAATATTTTGAGAAACTGGCAGGCTGTTTTCCAAAGCAGCTGCATCATCTTACATTTTCATTAGCAGTGCAGGAGGGTTCCAGTTCCTCCACATACTCTCAAACCTTTGTTAGTTCTGTCTTTTTATTTCAGACATCCTAGTGGCTGAAATAAAATGAGCGATATCTCATTTTGGCTTTGATTTGCATTTCCCTAATGACTGATGATGTTGAGCATCTCTTCACATGTATGGCAGACACTTGTATAACTTCTTTGGAGAAATGCCTTTTTAAAACTTTTGCCCATTTTTAATTATGCCATGCCTCTTTATTATTGAGTTATGAGGGTACTTTATATATTCAGTATACAAGTCCTTTATCAAATATATGATTGGCAAATATTTTCTGCCATTTTGTGCATTATCCTTTTATTTTCTTGATGGTGCCCTTTGAAGTAGGAAAGTTTTTACTTTTAACAATGTCCAGTTTATCTATTTTTTTTTTTTTTTTGGTTGCTTGTGTTTTTGGTATCGTATTTAACAAACCATTGTGTAAAATTAATTTCAATAAATATTTAATTTAACCCAGTTTATCCAAAATAATATCATTTGATATAAAATAAATAAATATAAAATATTTTAAATATAATTTCAATTCAACATAAAATATAAATCAATATGAAATTGTTAATGAGATCCTTTCATTTCTTTGTACCAAGTCTTTAATATATGATGGGTATTTATACTTACAGCAGAATTCAGTTTGGATGCTAAATTTTTGTGGGGTGCAAAGTTACATTTTAATACATATATAAGTGTGTAATGATCAGAGTAGTTAGCAAACTCATCATAACAAAAATTTATCATTTCTTTGTAATGATAACATTTGTGCTTCTCTCTTCTAGACATTTGAGGACATACAGTAAGTTATCATTAATTATAAATGCCTAGCCTTAATGTACTCTACTAGAATGTATTTCTCCTATGTAGGTGTAATTTTGTGTCCATTGGAAGTATGCAATCTGTGTTTAAATGTCATGGAATTTACAGTTGAAAGAATTGAGTTACCCAAATTATTACAAATATACTTTTAAAAAATCCGAATAACAGTAAGTTATCATTAATTATAAATGCCTAGCCTTAATGTACTCTACTAGAATGTATTTCTCTTATGTAGGTGTAATTTTGTGTCCATTGGAAGTATGCAATCTGTGTTAAAATGTCATGGAATTTACAGTTGAAAGAATTGAGTTACCCAAATTATTACAAATATACTTTTAAAAAATCCGAATAACCAAATTGAGGAGTAGTTTTTAAATGTAAGTTTAAATTTAATAAAATTAAATAAAATTTTAAAATTTCATTTCTCACACCCAGAAATATAACTTACATTACTACTCACATATTACCATGTGTGGAAGTATGGAGATGATAGACAAACATGCATACATCTATATATGTGCACATATATACATATCTATATGTGTGTATAATTATTAGTGATAGAAATTACCTATGCTAAAGTTTGACTTAAGAACTACATGCAGTAGAATGCCTATGTAGGCTGCCAGCAATCCCTCCCATCAATAGCTTCATGCCACTTCTTTCCATCAAGAGAAGTAGTCTACATCCCTTTTCTTGAATCTTGGTTAATCTTGTGGATCATTTTCATAATTCAAATGCAGAAGAACAGATGCTGTGCAACATTTTGGCCTAACCTTTAAGAGCAGCTTCCATTTCTATTTTGTTGGAAACCAGCCATCATGTTAAGAATCTCATGCTAGAGTAGTGAATAATGAAAGACCTTGTAGAGAAAGAAGCCACATGAAGAACCGAGCCAAACTACCAACAGCCAGCACCATCTGAATAAGGCCAGCTGGGATCCGTCAGCCTTTGTTGAACTGTCCCAGGTGATATCAAGAGAGGGGAGAGGCTTAGCCATCTCAGCCATCCTCCAGATCTTGAGCCGTCCTAATCGGTGCCTTGGACATTGGAGGGCAGAGCTAAGATATCCCAGCTGAGCCTTTTTAAAATGCTACACCTACAAAATAGTTAGCAAATACATTATTTATTGTTAAGCCCATTGTTTTGACATGTTTCGTACATAGCAACATACAACAGATGCAGAAATTGGTGCACAGAGGTTACATGCTCCTATAACAAAACCTAAAACACATGCTATTGGCCTTAAGACTAGAGAGCAAAAAGAGGAAAGGCATCAAGGAGACTAGTGGATACTGGAAAGGTAGTGAGAAAATTGCTTTGGAGAACGGAAAAATGGCAACCCATGTTATATATTGACAGAAAAATTAGTGAAACTGCTGCCCGCAGTAACTCAGAAAACAGAAAAAGTACCCCAAAACATGTGGATTTGGTTAAGGAGATTCCAGGAAGGGATATTAAAAATGCCAGCTGTCTTCTTTTAGCTCTGTATAGGGTAAAAGAGAAATAAAGCTAGAGAAGGAACTATTCAGTTTTGTTTTGCTTTGTTTTTAATCAGAATCCAGTAGGAAGATAGAGTGCCCAGGAAAGTCTCTTCAGTCAGCAAAAGATACTCAAAGTAAAAAAAAAAAATGACTTCAAGGTAAAGAACAAATGTAAGGCTATCAATAGAAATTGGCCTCAGGGTCAATATCAAATCAAGGATTAAGATGGACATTCCCTTGTAAAGACCTCAGAATGACCTAAGACAGTGACTCATCTGGACAAAGGGCTTCTCAGAATCCTAAGAGTATGATTTCACACCATCCTAGCTTACGGCCAAGGTAGAGAAGGGCCTGTCTGGAAGAGATTTGTGAGTATGACTTTTCTTCAGTGTATTTCACTATAATTTGATATGTAGGAAGCACACACATTTTAAAGGCAATCTTAGTGGGTAAATTAGTTAACTAACAAAAGAATCTAGGGGAATTAAAATATGTATGTGTGAACTTTTTATTAACCAAATTAAAATAGGATATAAAAATCACATGATCAAATGTGGAAGTACATTTTTTTTTTTTTTTTGCCCATATGTTTAATATTCTGATGAATATCTCTGGCTCATACAAATAATTAAATATTTAAATAGTTAAATTAAAAATGAGTATTTATTCATGTTTAATAGCCCTATGCACATGTGTATATATGTATACAATGGTACTTCAAAAAGTGCATGAAAAGATTCATATTATATTTTAATTCTATTTTTTCATGAACTTTTTGAAGTACCTTCATATATGTATAGTCATGCATCATATAAAGACAATTCAATCAACAACAGACCACATATACAATGGTGGTCCCATAAGATTACAATGGACCTGGAGGTGTGCAGTAGGCTATACCTTCTGGGTTTGTGTAAGTACACTCTGTGATGCTCCCACAAGTATGGAAATGCCGAGCCATGAATTTCTCAGAACCTATCTCCATTGTTAAGTGATGCATGACTGTATACCCTGAGTGGTGAATTTGGCTAAGGAGATTCAAATGCCAGTTTTCTTCATTTAGCTGTGTGTAAGGTATTGCAAAAGAGAAATAAAGCTAAAGAAGGAACTATTTAATTTTCAGATTTGTATAAGGTCATCAAGAAACTCTCTTTGATAATCATAAGGAAAGTAATTGACATAATTAGAATGCAGATTCAATTTATTCAAAGCAACTGCTTTAGTGGCTCCATACTAACAACTTAACTTCATTGCCCTGTTTTTTCTCTGAGTGACTTAACTTGCTCTTTAGGAGACTAATTATCATTTAGAAGAGTATAAAGTTATACCAAATAAAAGAAAAGAAAAAGTTGATATAAAGGTCAGCCATTATGAGCATTACTTGATAAGCCATGTTGTGGCTTAGAACAGTGTTGAAATATAGCTGAAATGTTATGCTTATAACATGATCTCTTATCTGTCATCTATTTGACATAGATGCACTGATTTTAAATATCTTGAGCTTTACTGGAAAACAAATAAACCAAAATTTTAATGATGATGCCTAATAAAAAAATGACATTTCTATTCATTTGACAATTTCCTTTCACATAATCTGATCATCACAACCACCCAACAGCATTCTAAAATTCTGAGGTACAAACATAGTTCCTTTGGCTTCACTTGCTTATATACTTATGTACTTACACACATACTAAGTGATATTATAAGGCAGTTCTTTTTCATTTTTGATATCCACAAATACACATATTACATGGAAGTGTTGTACCTGTCCTTTGGATTCAATGACTGGGAGGTTCATTGTTTTTGTGACATCTATGCATCCTTCCAAAAATCTCAGCACTGTTCAACTATAAATTTATGGCAGTTTGTGAACGGACAACACATGCACACATTTGTGCAAAAGGAATAATTGTTGGGGGATGAAGAAGAAATATTTTCTACTAGATGATCATTACACTTTTCTCATTTTTTAAAAGCTATTTCACACCATATTGAGATCAAATCAGCCCTCACTTTAGCAGTTCATCTTCATCTCTCCTCTCTCATCACTTCTCTCATATGAAAGTGCCAAAATTTGTTAAATTCTTTTCTGTGCGATGCCACTGTTGTCCTTTTATTGGAATCTGTCTCTGTCAGAAACATCTACTAACCTAATTGGAACATCCTCTTATTCTAAATCAACTAAAAATTCTCAGCTTATATTTCAGTTCCATTTCTAGGCAAGCCTCTGCTAGCCCCTGGTTTCTTCCTCTTCTAGAAACACATGATTCTCTCTTCCTGAAGCATGTGGCTGACACTACAGCTTGCCCCTCAGGGCAGGATAATTTGCTCATTGTGGATTAGTTGCCTTCAGCAGGCAAATCTCACCTGGGTCACATCCTTTAAGGACAGATGCATGGATAGGGTTGCCTGAAAACTTGCACTGGAATGTGCAAAATTCTGCCCTGGCTCATCTTGCTTTATATTGTACCTTCTTTCGAGAGCTAATTTTCTCTCAACGCTAACACAATTATAACTGAATTGATAACTCCTTTTTTTTTTGCATTTTATTTCATCCTTTTTGGTTTTCCACACTGGCCATCAAACAAGCTGT
>NW_007730203.1:178917-190620 GCF_000696425.1 Galeopterus variegatus
TTCTGCCCTGGCTCATCTTGCTTTATATTGTACCTTCTTTCGAGAGCTAATTTTCTCTCAACGCTAACACAATTATAACTGAATTGATAACTCCTTTTTTTTTTGCATTTTATTTCATCCTTTTTGGTTTTCCACACTGGCCATCAAACAAGCTGTAACTAAAAGAAAATAAACTGGCATTCTGGAAATTTCTGAGTCAGCTATTACACACAGTTTGGGACTTACACTCTGCCCAGCCTGATCTCTACATTTGTTGAATAAACCAGAAAATTAATATATACGTATAAGGTAAGGTAGAAGGACTATTCTTGATGTGGCATATAGAGTATGCACCTAAAATAAGAAATTTGGCCTTTCAGGACAGCAAAATACAAAGTTTTTTTTTTTTTTTTGTCTTTTTCATGACTGGTAAGGGGATCGCAACCCTTGGTGTGGTGTCACCCACACTGTGCTCAGCCAGTGAGCGCACCGGCCATTCCTATATAGGATCTGAACCTGCGGCGGGAGCGTCGCTGCACTCCCAGCGCCGCACTCTCCGGAGTGCGCCACGGGCTCGGCCCAAATACAAAGTATTTAATGTCCCATAATCTATTGCCCAGTTTAATATCATGTACTCCACAGAGACTAAATTTTATTGTAAATAATTTTGTGTTCTGGAACATTTGAGCCTTGAAAAAAATTCTCTTTTAACCAGTAATGTCAGTAAGAAACTGGTATTCCTATGCATGCCCCTCCTCACACTCAGTTAATAATTATTAACTTGAAGGTCATGATATATTGAAGTACGTATATAGGATCCACTTATGCTTCAGGAGATGTGTGAATTGCTTGAAATTATATGGATGCATGAACATGCATTTTGGGGAAACGGGTGGTCAATGCTTTCATGACATTTTCAAAAGAGAATCTGACTCCCACAAAATATTTGTAAGTGATGTTCTAGGTTAGCTGATGTTTTGAAAGATATTGAAAATATGGATGCAATATGAGAGTTTAAATGATTAAAGATCACACTGGTTTCTCTCTTTTATTATCTCTACATGATTGTCTACAGTTTTCCCTCCATATTAATTTCCCTTACTCATCCATCATTCCATTATTTATCATCATATAGAATCCACTTTTCAATTGAATCTAGTGTGTTGTGCTTTTTAAAGCAAACTAAAAGCAATGATTACTATCTCCTGAATGAATAATTTGAAAGCAATATGGAAGTGAAAAACTGTGCAACTGCAGAATTTTTGCTGCTTGAATTGAAAGTAATATGTTAATAACGGGAGAATACAAATAAATTAATTTATGGCAGGAAAGTGTTTTACAATAAATTAAAACTAAGGAGTATGTGAAAGACTCAAACTTTTAAAACTCATAGGCTGATAAATTAAAAGTTATCCAATACTTTTTGCCCAAATAATTTCTAAAATTTATTAATATTTTCTGTGAAAATTTTATCTTGTAGTGTGTTTACAACTCCTACCATCACAATATGTCTTTCTTGTGCCAGGCATATCACATTTATTGGGTAGTTATGAAAACCTTATGATAAATTATGTCAAAAATATTGTATATAAACTTACCAAGTTGGTTTAAAAAATAGAGGGCAAACGCATTTCAACTATAATTTTGTGATTGCTGTTTCCTGAGATGAATACTCACAATTCCTTAAAGAACTATGACCAAGACTTGGTATGGATGTGACATCCACCATGTCCCCCCATGATCCCAACCTCCTTGAATGCAAACGGCTGTGTAGTGATCCTATGATCCCTGCTCCACGTTGTAGCAGAGGTGTTCTGTGTGCCTAGTAAAATACAACAGATATGCTGGTATGTTACTTCCAAGATTAGGTTGTCAAAAGCACTGCAGCTTGTTGCTCTTTCTCACTTGTGGAAGATTTGCTTGGGGGAACGTAGCTACTACATTGTGAGAAGCAATATGGACAGGGCTGAGTGGCTTCCAGCCAAAAGCCATGTGAGGTTGCTGGCAGGCAGGTGCACCAGCCCAGGCAAGTCTTCAGACGCTACAGCCCTGGACAACTTGACTGCAATATCATAAGAAACCCAGAGCCAGAGTACCCCAGCCACACTGTTCACCGAGACTGAGACAATATCTATTTGTTGATTTAAACTGTAAAATGTTGGACAAATTTATTAAACAATAGATACCTGATATGGACTTTTGTACAAAATCTTTGCAATTAACTTTCTTTGTAACCAAGAATTTCAGTCAGTCAATGCAGCATGCTTATTCCACAATATGCTAAAATTGTGACCCAGGGAACATATGTAATATAGTGTAAAGATCACAAGTTCTGTCAAATGGCTGCCAAAGTGTGCCCAGGGGAAAGTTATTTTACCTGCTGAGCTTCAGTCTCTAAACATGACTAATGCCATCTACCTCAAGCAGCCATTGGTATGAACTATTAAATGGGTTAATGAATGTAAAGGATTAAATTAGGTGCTTGGCAAACAGTAGACACCATTAGAATTAATACAATAAAAGTCTTATCTACGTAGAGAATTAGAACAATTCATAGCAGTTTGTTTAAAAATAATTTCATCTGAAGCATATATTCTTATGAATTTACTTTCCCAAGCCTGCTATGCCAGAACCTCGCCACCATGCCACATTATCTCCTCGTTTATTTCATTATAATTCCCACTAGATTGTAGCTTCATTAGGGCCGATGTTCTGTTCCTCTTATTCATGACTGTACCCTCAACACCTAGAACAATATCTGACAAATAATAATATCTGTTAAATAAATGAGAAAAGAGAGTTGGCCAGCAGAGTTGTCTAATGAGCCCAAATTCATACAAAAAATGGAAAGAAATGAGTTTTTAAAGAAGCCTGAATAATAACTTGAAATGATTTATGAATTTATGGTAAAGACTATTAAAGAAATACACTACTTTCAGCAATTATTTGTAAACTGAAGGTAGGACGAAAACGCACAAGAAAGATAAAAAGGTATAAGATAAAAATGGTCAAAACAAAACACACCAAAGAAAAATTAAAACAAGAAAAGGAATAAACATCAAGGCATAGCATAGAGTTCTATGTGATTAGTATTTCCCAGCCTTTGCAATCTTTGTGGATTGTAGCTCACCTGTTGTCGTTCAGCTATCTCCATTCAAATAATAATATCTGTTAAATAAATGAGGCCTCAATGACATACAATAATATTCTTGAAGAAGTTTTAGTTACAACTATCTTTGATGGTGTGGGATTGAATTTAAAATATCCCAGCTTAAGTATTTGTGATACCACCAGATTCTTAAATTAATAGCAAATGCTGCTAAACATACACTTTATAATCTTTTTGGAAATAAAATACAAGCACATTATGTTTTTTAATAGAATTTCAGATTTCTTCCCATAATAAGCAACAGTTTAAGAAACTTCCTGCTTACATTTTTTAATTCTTTAGTCCTTAATAACAAGATTTAGGTTTTTTTTAATCAATAATTTTCATTGACACCATTACTGATATTCTAGAATATTATCTTTTTTGACTGAAAATTTCTTTCCCCACTACTGGCCATGAAGCAGGTGGCCAATGATATCATCTCTTTCATCATGTGGAATTTAAAACATTCAAAGTCAAGGACAACATGTTCCATATTTACAATAAAATTGTGGTATTATGGTTTCTTCATTAAAAGGCAAATCCTTCATTTCAAAAATATGAATGGTTCTTAAAATAGAATACCAGATGGCTAAATTTAGGTGCTAAAGCAAGTCTAATTCAGGAATGCTTTCTGGCCCCATTCCCAAAACATTTTGATTATGGATTGAATATATTTTCATTCATTTTACACTCTTGCCTCTCTGTATGTTGCCCTGAGATAGGCAAACTAATGTTGGTAGACAAATTGGCCTCAAAAAAACATGTCACTCTGCTTAAATGATCTATTTTTGTTGACATATTGGAAAGATGGCCTTACGCTTGCTGACACATTTACAGTTATCAAGGTCACATATGTCTATGGTAAAATGACATAGGTGGTATTCTGCTTCATAATAAATGGAGATTGCTGAATTACAACAGGTGAGCTACAATCCACAGAGATTGCAAAAGCTGGGAAATACCAATCACATAGTACTTTCTGTTATGCCTCAATATGTTTTTGCCATGTTTATCTTATACTTTTTTTACCTTTCTTAAAGGTGCATCTTCATCCTACCTATAGTTTAAAAATAATTTTTAAAAGAAGTTTATCTCTTTACTGGTTCTTACCATAAATTCATAAATCATTTTAGGTTATTCGATTCAGACTTCAAAAAAAGAAACTCATTTCTTTCAATTTTTGTATGAATGTGGGCTCGTTCAGCAACTCTGCTGGCCAACTCTCTTTCCCTTCAACCCAATCCATTGTGGCATTCCACACACCACGACTTAGCTGTTACAGTAAACCAGAAAGCCAAAAAGAATCAAGGATATGTGTTCGAGAGCCAACTCTAGAGCTTGTGGCAGCTCTGCTAAACCACAGTTTGCACATCTGTAAAATTATGTAATAGCAACTGTCCTGCCTGTTTCACAGGGTTGCTGTAAGAATTATATAAGATATTGCTTAAGAATCAAGGATATGTGTTCGAGAGCCAACTCTAGAGCTTGTGGCAGCTCTGCTAAACCACAGTTTGCACATCTGTAAAATTGTGTAATAGCAACTGTCCTGCCTGTTTCACAGGGTTGCTGTAAGAATTATATAAGATATTGCTCAGGAGAGTGTTCCTTAAGCTGCAATGTGCTCCGAAGCTCTGAGGTATAATTATTCCAGGTTAATCTACATATGTTTGCCCTCTTTTCCATAATCGCATTTTTGTGCATGTAGATTCTCTCCCCAACTGTTGCAATTGTTCATTATTAAAGACCCACTTTCTGTTCAACTTTCTCCCAGGAATCTCTGACCCCTCAGCTGATTATTCCAACTCTGAACTTTCAACTCTGAATTTCTGTAACTTACTGCTTGTATTCATTCATTTCAAGTTCATCCTTAGGTCTTACATCACAGAATATTGTTATTCACTGGCATTTATCACCCTTTCTTCAACCCCACAGTGGGTTCCACATGGTAAACCTCATGCACTACTGATCGCTGCACCTGAGTACAAATCTCACAGGTCTGTTGCACTCATCTGTGCGAGGTGCATAAACCAGCTATATTTTCATCTCAGGACGCTCTTCCTTTCGCTGCTTGACCCTTAACATTGCGACCAATGATCCTCTTTCCCCTCTCCCTCTCCAAGCCTCTTGGCACGAGATGCTTCCTGGTAGTACATGAAAATATTGAAAAATGACTTCAGTAATTTCAGTTTAATTTAAAGTTTATATTAAAATACTTATATTAAATTTTAACTCTAAATTTTTAAGTTGAAATTTTGATTTTGATTTTTCAGAATTTGTCTATACCTACTCAAAATGAATACCTCTAGCTAACAAACAGAAAAAAAAAAAAAAGTTGCCACACAAGTGATTAACTGAATGATCACTCTGAAAACCAGGTCCAGACACAACTTTAATGACAAACCCTAACCCAAACTTGTAAGCAGATTCTGCTCAAAACAGTGTTTACCAACGAATGTAGTTAATTTTTCCCCAGTTACTTGGAATATTTTTCAGGACAAATATTTTGATTGACAGTGAAAGAGCATGCGGTTTATTCTGCTGTGTCTCAGGATCATGCAGAGCTCCATTTAAATAAAAAGGAAAGGGCCGGCCCGGTGGCACACTGCTACAGTGCGCTGCTTGGGAGCACGGCGGCGCTCCCGCCCGAGGATTCGGATCCCACATACAGACCGGTTCCCGCTCACTGGCTGAGCGAGGTGCGGGTGCAACACTGAGGGTTGCGATCCCGTTGCCGGTCCCGGTCCGGTACGGGCGCGACACTGAGGGTTGCGATCTGTTGCCGGTCATGAAAAAAGACAAAAAGGAAAAAAAAAAAAAAAAGGAAAGAGATTGGGGAAGGCAGCAGTTCACTGAAGTTTGGCAATGTTTTCATAGGATTCACTTTCATCTGTTAGATTTTTAAAAATTACCTAAGAATGGGCCTAGGTGTAATACATCATTAAAATTTAAAAACAAATACAAAAAAAAAAAAAACTTCCAGCAGAAATATGAACTGTCTTCTATGAATCTATTTTATATCCAAGGAAAAATGTTACAATATTTTTTGCTTTTTTATAACGATTTTACAAATAAACATTAATTATTCAAGAAATGAACAGGCACGCTATACTTCACTTTTCTTGGAATAATATCTTTGGGTAAACAAAATATTATTTTTTCATAATAATTTACCTATCTGCTCCCCAAATTATATGTTCTCAAAATACTCCATTTAACGTAAGTTTACATAAAATTCCTTGCTTAAGTTTACACAATTCAAGCAAAGTTCACAGAACACTTTACAGACTTTGTTTAATTAAACACAATACCGTACGTTTGCTTTAAAGGTAATGATCATAATTTCTTGCAGATAATTTTTAATGAGTTTGCACTTTGCTATACCCTTCATATATTTTTCTCTCCTTCCAGGCACAGGTGATGAAATTGTGATCAACATTATGAAATTGGATCACAATTATGTCTTTAACCAAAACAAACCAAGCCTTATGCCATAGGTGTGGAAATCCATTTTGCTATGCTACCCAATTGCAGTCGTGTTTTGTAATCAGTGCTTTTGGCCAAATGCACAGTGTAAATTATATGGAAAAATGAGAAGGCAAGTTCTGTCTCATGCCGTTGCCAGGTATGGTTCATATTTAGGTATAAACAATGAGAGAAATTTAAATTTCACAACAGTTGAGTCATTTCTGCCACTGTGAACATTTGTACTTTATTTGTAGTTTCTCATGATTTTATTAATAGCAAAGTTGTTCTTTGATTTGGGATCTTTTTTGGACTCAAATATTACACTATCACCGTGTCACTCTTGCTTATTTCACTCATTACCAAGCAATAATTCAATAGAAGCCTTTCTCAAAGAGTGATTTTATTAATAGCAAAGTTGTTCTTTGATTTGGGATCTTTTTTGGACTCAAATATTACACTATCACCATGTCACTCTTGCTTATTTCACTCATTACCAAGCAATAATTCAATAGAAGCCTTTCTCAAAGAGCAACTCAGACCTCAAGTACTGCCCATTATGCACAAAGCAAGGAGTGAGCTGAGGTTAAACAAACAAACAAACAAAAAATAACAAGAAAACACAGTATAAGACATGATCACAAAGTTACTGATATGTCATGCAATCTCACGTTTAAATTTAAAAATCCTGATTTTAATTAACACATAATGAATTAATATTTATGACGTGTCAAAGTTTTGATAACCTAAATGCCCCCAACAGAGACATTCTCACAACTTTGTTGCAGAAGTGTCTAAGAACCAATCAGAAGCAAACCAAACGTGTTTCTTTCCTTTACAGTGATGCTAAGGAGCTGAGGTCCTTAAGATGACTTTAGGTTGACATCCAGCTAAGTGAAAGGACTGCCTAACAGTCCAGTAGAATTTTCTGAGCTTTTACATTGAGTAATAGAACATATTGGAGACAAATGTCCACTTCTGTATGATGAAAACAATATGGAGGAAATGTTTGAATGATATATTCACCTTGGGCATGCCCATTTTTCTAGCCTTTATTTTATACACTAATTTACAATTGCTCTCTAAATCTTTGAGGAAGAGGAGTTAACTGAGATTAAAAGAATGAATATCCAGGAAACGATTACCAACATTTTTATTCAGCATATCCAATTGAAGTTTTCATGTTAGTAAATACATTCTTAACACCATATGGAAACAGTCAAATCAGTGGAGCTGATATAAAAGATTAAATTTTTATATGAATTTTTCTCCTGCCTTATTCTTTTCTAGTCTAGAAAATATATCTATTAATATACAATCTCTTAAATTGCATTTAGCTTAATAATAATCACAATTAATGGTGTGTAGTCACATGTCCATTTTCTTGGAGGAAAATAACCATATGCTTCAGTAACTAAAACTTCTATTTCCACAAACTAATTAAAAGGCCTCGTGGCACAGTAATCAGAAAAACAGGTGTTTCATTTAGTTTCTCTCCCTTCAAGCTTGAATAGCTGCAATTCAAACTTGCCTGCGATTCCTTTAAAGTCAAAGGAAGTCACAGAGTCGTACACTGTCTATCAGATGACGATATCCTTCTTTCCCACCCCAGAGTTTTGACAGAATATAAATCAAGAAAAGAAAGCAAACCAGTTTTACAGTACAATATGTTAAATTATGAGTGGGATTTTTCAGATTTGGGGACTTTTCAAAAGAGAAAACTTTCCAATCCTGTTTACCTTTCTTTTTGATCAATTGAATATATACACTTTCATATATATACATATATTTTTTAATCTTTGAAGAGATGGGACCCTCTGTAGGAGATGTAGTCCATTCTTTTTCTCCCAAATGTAATCATCTTATCAAAACCACATCTCTAAGACCTGTTCTTATGAGTACAGGGTACATTACATACTATTTGATAATACACATAGTAACTTTGGAAGGCTTTGGCCGTTTTCCTGCTGTTAATTATTTAGACTCTGACATATTGCAATAAAACATTTCATCAAGCACTCCAGTCCAGGGAACGATAGGCATCAACACCATATTGGTAATGCAAAATAAATGGATCGGGGTTGAAAATAATGAGTTTGGTGGATTATATCTGTCACTGTGAATTATTATTGTTGAACATAATAGGGCAAAGAACTACAAAAATAAAGCTTGTCTTCTCTAGTTAAAGGTGAGACAACTACCTCTAATGAGATACAGAAATTCAAGTGTGAGTTATTAATTATTCACACAAATATTTTATCTGCTTACCCAATCTTACATTTCTGTATGTATATAACTATAGAACAAAATGTCCCCATTGCTAAAGTAGGTGATAGTTCATAGTGGTCTCTTGCCAGAAACCGGAGAAGACGTTCTCTTTGGCCACATTTAACCACGCAGGGTAAAAAATAAAAAAAGTTGGACATGTGACTAGGCACCAGTGCCAGCAGGCTCTGATTTGGGAGCTGAGTCTTTGGCCAACTTGCTTTGTGGTAAAGTGTTCTATTTCTGGAATTCAGGTAAATCACCTGTAAAAGTAAGGCCTTAAACTAAATTGTCTTTAAATTCAACTCTAGCTTCAAAACATTTCTTGATTCTACGTATACTAGGCATTTTTTTTTTAATTGGATAAACCTGATAGCTTTTTCTTCCTATACGCAAAAGGCTTGGAGGAGAATTTATTTGAAGAATAATCTAAGTTGCCTCTCTTAGTAATGCCTCTATTAGTGCACGAAGTGGATGCCTATTATTTAGGAGAAAGGCAACAACAGAATATTTTATTTCACTAGGCAATGCTACCTCATCAGAGCAGAAGGAAAAGAAAGTCATCCATGTTGAGTACAGCTGAATCTTTTACAAAACATATGATTGCATGGCTTTGTTTGCTTGGCAAAATATTGTAAACATTTTAGCATGTATTTAACAATTCTGCAATATGACTTGAATGGAAATATTATATTCCATAACATGGTTTGCCATCATTTAGTAAATACTTTTTTATTGTTGGACATTCAAATTATTTCCAGTTTTAAATAACTCTAAAATGAACATCTTTGAGCATGCTTCTTTATTCATAGATCTCATTATTTTGTGAAAATAAAATTGTTGGATTAAAATGTAATATTTTGTAACTTTCGACATGAACACGTAATCTATACCTGGTAAGAAGAGTTCCTGTGGGACAATGCAGTTCTAGTACATGCATCTGATGTAGGAACCTACTCAGAGGGACAGTCAAAAAGCACAACAGTAATTGAAAAAGGAATATGGTCCTTTTGAGAGAAACTAGGCTGTGAAGTTTATAAGAAAGCCAGAAAGTATCTGAAGCACTTATGTACAAACCAAAAATATCCAGTATTGGGGAGTTGTCCGAAAGGCATAAGAAATAGTTTTTTTAAAGTGAAAAATAAACCAAGAGGAAGGTAAAGAGATGATTAGGTAGAATAATAGAAATACTTGTACCTTAGTACAAAACATAAAATGATGGCGATTTACATTGCTGACATATAATCTAAGAATATAACTTCTTCTCTTTCTGCTTCTTCTCATAGAAGAAAAATCACGAAAACATCTGAGGCAAAAGAGTCCTAATGAAAGTCGATGCCATCGTTAAATAAACCTCGCAAATCAAGCATGGAAAAGAGGTGGCTGGTGAGTGATAGAAAGAGAAACTATTGATAAGTGAGAAAAGCTTTTTGGAAACGTTTTTGTTGGTAAGGCTCTCTGAAGTCTTGAAGGCTTTCTTAGCTTTATCCACTTGGTCTGATGATCTGGGAATGCGTGGGACAGTTTTTCTCAAACTGCAAAGAAAAGCTGATCCTATTAAAGAGGTAGTGAGCAGTTATAAAGTAGCAAGAAAACAACATGTAGCTGGTTCTACTAATGAGGTAGTGAGCAGTTATACAGTAGCAGTAGCAAGTAAACAATGATCTTTGTTGTATTTATGTCTTCAAATTGCATTCTAAATTATAACCTTAAATAAATATAACATTTACATTAACGCTGCTTATTTTAAGTTATTTAAATGAAGCTGAAGTTTGTAAAGGGAAAAGCATGCTCTAATTAGTCTCACAGACAGGCATACCTAGCTGAAGACACACTGCTGGGCCTATGGTCTCATCATATCTTACAGATGTACCGTGGAGATACATGTGGATAAAACAACAACAGTAACAATGTATTGGCAAAAATAAAACAAAATGTATTTATATGATTATCATTTAAATCTCTTTTACAAAAGAAACTTTCCTATTAAAACAGAGGAAATGGGAAAACATTGGGCAGGAATGTTATTCTAATGCTGAAATGTGATAGATCCCCAGAAAAATGGTCTCTCCCTGTCGGTCAGTATCATGGCTACAAGTCCCTTGCTTGGGACTAATTTGAGTGTTCATTATTATTTTCATCCCCTAGATCTAAGAAAAATTAAAGTTCTTCTGGATAGAAGAAAGTCAAAGGATAAGACTATTCTCTTGACAAACCTTGACTTCATTTGGTTTAAGAAAAAAAAAATGTTTATACTAAATAACCTTTTACCCCACACCCCCCAAAATAAAGAAACCCTCAAAACTGTGCTGTTGCTGTGAATTCACAGGTAACTACAAAAGCCAGAATAATACTCCTTGTTCACACTAAATCTTGTTAGGGGCTGGCCAGTTTAGAGTTTATAAGCACTCGTTTAGAGCATGGTGCTTGTAACACCAAGGTCAAGGGATTGGATCCCCATATCGGCCGGCTGCCAAAAAGGAAAAAAAATTGTTTTCAGTGTATCCACCTTCCTACCCTGCACCCCTCCACACACACAAGCACAGTCACAACTATTACATACCATTGTCCCATGTGCCCAGCAAAAAATGCCTGGAAAGCAAAAGCAAGTCACCACCAGAAGCACGTGTCAGAGGGGCGCAAGAGTGTGGGGAAAGCTTGATTCCTTTACTATGACTTTCAGCATCTTGGGACAAAAGAACAGCAGTTAGGATGGTCTGAGAATAGAAAGTGTGGGCCGACCCCGTGACACACTTAGGAGAGTGCGGCGCTGGGAGCGCAGCGGCGCTCCCACCGCAGGTTCGGATCCTATATAGGGATGACCGGTGCGCTCACTGGCTGAGCGC
>NW_007730203.1:191070-198320 GCF_000696425.1 Galeopterus variegatus
AAAAAGGAAAAAAAAAAAAAAAAAAAAAGAAAGTGTGAGAGCGAGGGAGAATATGAAGCCAATTTGCCTTTAAAATATAAAGATAATAGTAGATAAGCTTAAATATGAATGCATCCATGATTGTCTTTGAGACCTTTGGGGTGAAAACTACTAGGTTAAATAATTTATTCAAATTATCATTTTTAACAGATAACAGTATTGTTAATATTATTGTTCTGATCACCAAGAACAAAGAAAACAAGAAATGCAAGAAACACAACACAAGAAAGGACTGGAGATTTTAAAGTAAAAAAAAAAAATAGAAAGAAAGAAAGAAATTATTGAGACTAAACACTTGGGGGAAATTGTTATTGAGAGCAAAATATAAATATTATATGTACGCATATATATAATGATACTCAATGTAGTAAAATAATATAAGTAATGAAATCATGAAGTCTTTACAGAAGATGGTCGATTGACATACTTAAAAACTGAAACAGATAATTTTAAAAGATGATGGCTCTTAATAATTTGTTAAATTTTTTTTTAAATTTTAAATGACATACGCACTAATATCTCTTGTGAAACAAATCTGACTTTTTATCCAATTTAATTAAAGTAAAGTTAAAAACTTAACTATTCTGAAAATAGCATGCATGTCTCTCAGTCTACTCCTCCTTTGTCAAGGTTTATAATATTGTATTCTGTTCCACAACAATCATTCCCCTAGCTGCAGAAAAATAACTGAAATAATGTTCATCAAATGTTCATCAATGCTGCTTAATTCAGGGTGATGAGATTTGTGTTAATTTGTATTTTCTTTATATTTTCTGTTATTTGGTTTTTGGGGGTTTTTTACTAAGCAAATATATTTTTTATTTATCAAAACTAATAATTTCTTTTTAAAAATAAGCAAAAGATTAACATCCCCATAATAAGTTCTAGAAGATATATTTAGATGTGGACCTCAGATTCCTAATCACAATCCACTTCTATATGTGGATGAACACAGGGAGGTATAAAAAGACCAGGAGAGCCATTAATCCAGCCTTGGGAAGCAACAGGTGTTGAAGACGGGTTCTAAAGGCTGAAGAGGAGTTTTCTGCATAGAGACAGACGGGGAGGTGGGGACGGCATTACTAGATGCAAAGACAGCAAGAAGTGGACAGCATGCAGAGTCCACAGAAGTGCAGAGAGCTGAGCAGTACTGGAGTAAAGAGGGCAAATATGACTCAGAATGGCAAGAAATGAAGAAAGAGAGACACGTACCTTGATGTCAGGAAGTTTCCGGTCTAGTGAATGACACGAGTCAACAGACAAGTACAAGCAGGGCGATAAACACTGATAGGAAAGAAGCAAGGTGCTTATGGGGATTCAGAAAAAGGTCCCCTGATCCAAACGTGAGGTCAAGAGAGCCTTCCTGGAAGAAGTGACATTTAAGCTAACCTTAAGAGCCAGTAGGAATTAGTAAGCGAAGAGAACAGAAAAAGTACTCTGGGTAAAAAAGAATAGGTCATGGCAAGACCAGAGGACAGCAATAGAAATTGCCACACCAGAGACAGAGAGGGTATGGCTGTGGCATCTCATACCCTCAGAAGTGTCACTCCCTGCTCTCCTGGAGCCAGCAGTCCAGCCCTGGGCTTGAAGTTTCTCCTTTCAGGCTAAATTCTCACCTTTCCTGGTATACTTCCAAAAGAAGCTGAGACAGACTGTCCTGCCCCTTCTATTTGGAGCCTCTTTTTTTTCTTAGACCTGGAAAAAAGTGACAAATGTTACATTTATTATTCCTTCCAGGAGACCTACAGGGTCTATGTACTTGTAGGGTCTTTGGTGGCCTCACCTAATTTCCCAGATTTCCCACGAGTGGTATCCAGATTGCCACCTCCACATAAAACTAAGTATAGCCCTTACCACATTTGGCTTTAGATCTTACTTTTCCCCTTCTCTAAATGAAATTATAAGCTACTTGAGGACATGGCATTTTCTTATTCATAGGAACTTCACCCTGTAGATTCTAAATAAATGTCTGCTACTTGTCATTCAAGACTGAGGCAAACAAAAGATCAACTATACCCGCTCTTCACTACAAGGAATTTATATTTGTATATCTTTTGATATCAATACTTGCAGGTATTAATCCTATTTGTTTCAATTCTGTTTATTCCAAAACACAAATAACCTTAATTCTTTGCGGTAAATGCACTTAAATGTTAATGAAGTTATAAGCTGTATACCTGTGGGATACTTTTCATTATGTACATTTTTCTCGAGTAATATGTATTTTGCTGATCTTCTTCCCACAGTGGTGGAAACAGAACCATGTGGACTCTTTTGAGGAAAAGCTGAGCTTCTTGGTTTTAGCCAATGGGAATGTATAGTATGATATTGTATCACACCTTGCTGTATTTGGAAAAAAGTGTTATTCAATTGCCAGGAATAGGTCTACCTGAGGCATTTCTCATTTGTATGGGCAAGGCAGGGGAATTATCTTAGAATTATGCCATGTAAAAGGGCAATGTGTTATTTCAATATTAATTTAATAACAAGCTATATATAGTAATTACCTCTTAAGTTCTGCTAAAGTACCTTTCCTTGTCTAGACTTGGGCCAACAATCACATTATATTTCCTACAAAGACAATCTACTCAGTGTAGGACTAAAAATAAGAGAAAAAAAGAAGCCAGTGCTTTTCTAGACAGCTTTATCATGAAAAGAATCAGCTCTGAAGCCTGACATTAGGAATATAATGTATCCTCTTGTAGAAAGGCTACAATAATGAGTAGTTCTGTCCATTTACTTAGTTCTAAGCATACTTACCAAAGCATTTTCACTAACACTATTTCAATTGATTAACTCATTGAAAGACCAGATGGAATCCAAAAAAACCCTCTGGCTGTGTGCATCTCATGGCTTTTATGTTCAGCATGTGGACGAAAGAGTCATTTCATGAGTCTTGTCTGCCTTAACAAGAGAGGGGAACTGGCAAATGAAAAGCACAAAATCAACCTCTTGCCAATTTCTTCATAAAAACATCATTTTCCACAGTTACCACGTGAAATACCAAAAAACAGACAATTCAACTCAATTATTCCCTCAGGATAAAGAAATAAATTATTGATAAATAAATGTATTAATACTATCATTGCCACAAGATGTTTAAATTAGAAAGTATTTGGAACCGTTCCTCTTGGACTCTCAACTCCATCAATGGGTTTAACATTTACTAAATGAAGTCTATATTTGGTCATATTTATGTAGTACACATAGCACTTCACAGAGACTATTTCAAACATCAAGTAACTAAGCTGCTACAGTTCCTGGAATAAATCTCTTTATTTCTTACCAAAACATCTAACCCTGTGTTTTAAAAGATATGAAACCATTTAGATACCAAATTCTAAGACTTTGGGGGAAGAAGTTTTCTAGATGACAGTATCATTTTCAGAAAGTACCTATTCGTACTCCATCTGGGATGGAAAATACCATAGAAATAAATGCCATAAGGAATGCCCAGATCAATTATTCTTACTATGAAAGAACACTATTTGGCTTACTGTATATTTGCAGGAAACAGCTCTTTACTGGTAATGTACAGATTGGATTGCAAAACCTGGCTCCAGATGTTGGGCCCAGCTTTCAAGACTGGTCTAGTGGGAACTCTATCAATCAAATCCCTATATGGAGCACAGGCACGAAGCCACAGATATGTGGCACAGTTGAGGTATTCTTTAAAAACAAACAAAAAAAAAACTCTGAATACCAAGCCCCATGGCACCTGGGCAATCTTCAGGTGCACTGAGCCTTCTCCTGGGTGTGATCCTCTGGCTTCATTTCTTCCTGAGGCATCTCTTTATCTCCAGCTCATCTTTCACCAGTGCCTGTCGGTGGAATATCACACTTCCAGATTGGGAAAACAATTCTGACATAGTTAGGGAAATGAAAAAAGTTTTTGGTCATGGAAATCCCCTCCACTTTAAACCAATATTTTATTCATGTTTGAAAAATACAACTCTGTTGCTGTTTCCATTTTAATCTGCTTCAGTATTTCCTGTTTTAATTTAGAAACCAAATATATGACAAACCAGGAGAACCTTGGGCCAGTTCCAGATCAATAAAACCAGAAAGTAACTGGCAACTATCTAAATTGCTGTCCATGCCAGAGTTTATGCAAAATTTTTTAAATTGTACATAAATTGCCTAAGGAAATCAAACTCAGAGTTTTAGGTGAAACTCTTGGGCCAGTTCCAGATCAATAAAACCAGAAAGTAACTGGCAACTATCTAAATTGCTGTCCATGCCAGAGTTTATGTAAAATTTTTTAAATTGTACATAAATTGCCTAAGGAAATCAAACTCAGAGTTTTAGGTGAAACTAGCATGAAAGTCGACCAAAGACAGCCCAGTCCTTTTTGTAACAGTCAGCCACAGCAAAAGCAGTTCTAAGAGGGAAGTTTGTAGCCATAAATGCCTATATCACAAAAGAAGAACGACTTCAAGTAAACAGCATACTGCTACACCTCAAGGAGCTAGGAAAACAAGAACAAACCGAACCCCAAATCAGTAGGTGAGAAATAACAAAAATCAGAGCAAAAATAAATGAGATTTAAAAAACAATACATAAGATTGATAAAATGAAAAGTTATTTTTTTGCAAAGAAACACAATCTATAAACCTTTTGCTAGACTAACAACAACAAAAAAAAACACAGAGAAAACTTGAATAAATAAAATTAGAAATGAAAAAGGACACATTACAACTGATGGCACAGAAATACAAAAGATCATGAGACTACTACAAACAACTATATGCAAACAAACTGGAAAAGTAGAAGAAATGGATAAATTCCTGGACACATACAACTTACCAAAGTTGAATCATGCACAGCTAGAAAACCTAAACAGATCAATATCAAGTAATGAGATTGAATCCGTAATAAAAGTTTCCCAACAAAGAAAACCCAGGACCAGATGGCTTCACTGCTGAATTCTACCAAGCATTCAAAGCAGTACTAATACCAATTCTTCTCAAACTCTTCCAAAAAATTGAAGAGGAAGGAATACTTCCAAACTCATTTTATGAGGCCAGCATTACCCTCATAGTAAAACCAGAAAAAGACACAATAAAAAAAAAAATTACAGATCTCTAATGAACACAGAGGCAAACATCCTCAACAAAATATTAGCAAACATAATCCAACAACACATTGAAAAGATGATACACCATGATCAAGTGGGATTCATTCCAGGGATGCAAGGATGATTCAATAATATACAATCAATAAACACGATACATCACATCAACAGAATGAAGAAAAAAATATCATTTTGATAGACACAGAAAAAGCATTTTATAAAATCCAACACCTCTTCATCATAAAAACACTCAACAAATTAGGTACAGAAGGAATGTACCTCAGTACCATAAAGGACCACAGCTAATATTAACACTGAAGGACAAAAGTTGGAGGCTTTTCCACTAAGATTCAGAACAAGACAAGAATTCCCACTTTCCTCACTCTTATTCAACATAGTACTAAAAGTTTTAGCCAATGCAATAAGTCAAGAGAAAGCAATAAAGAGAATCCAAATCAGAGAGAAGGAAGTCAAAGTGCCACTATTTGCAGATGACATGATAGTATACATAGAAAACCCTAAACAATCCACCTGAAAATTACTAGAACAAATGAATTCGGTATAATGGCAGGATACAAAATCAATACACAAAAATCAGAAATAGCCTTTCTATACACCAATAATGACATAGCCAAAGAAGAAATTCCAAAGAAAGTAATTCCATTCACAGCAACTACTAAAAAGTGAAATGCCTAGGAGTAAATTTAACCAAAGAGGTAAAATACCACTGCAATGAAAAAACATAATCCAACAACACATTGAAAAGATGATACACCATGATCAAGTGGGATTCATTCCAGGGATGCAAGGATGATTCAATAATATACAATCAATAAACACGATACATCACATCAACAGAATGAAGAAAAAAATATCATTTTGATAGACACAGAAAAAGCATTTTATAAAATCCAACACCTCTTCATCATAAAAACACTCAACAAATTAGGTACAGAAGGAATGTACCTCAGTACCATAAAGGACCACAGCTAATATTAACACTGAAGGACAAAAGTTGGAGGCTTTTCCACTAAGATTCAGAACAAGACAAGAATTCCCACTTTCCTCACTCTTATTCAACATAGTACTAAAAGTTTTAGCCAATGCAATAAGTCAAGAGAAAGCAATAAAGAGAATCCAAATCAGAGAGAAGGAAGTCAAAGTGCCACTATTTGCAGATGACATGATAGTATACATAGAAAACCCTAAACAATCCACCTGAAAATTACTAGAACAAATGAATTTGGTATAATGGCAGGATACAAAATCAATACACAAAAATCAGAAATAGCCTTTCTATACACCAATAATGACATAGCCAAAGAAGAAATTCCAAAGAAAGTAATTCCATTCACAGCAACTACTAAAAAGTGAAATGCCTAGGAGTAAATTTAACCAAAGAGGTAAAAGACCACTGCAATGAAAACTATAAAACATTTTTTGAATGAGACTACAACTACAATGGCACAGGCACCTAAAGGAAAAATACACAAATGGGACCACATCAAACTAAAAAGCTTCTGCACAGCAAGGGACACTGTCAACAAAGTAAAGACACAACCTACACAGTGGGAGAAAGTGTTTGCAAACTACACATCAGAAAAGGGGCTAATATCCAGAATATATAAGGAACTCAAACAATACAACAGCAAAAAAGAAATTAAAAATAAAAATAATAATCCAATTAAAAAATGGGCAAAGAAACTGAACATTTTTTAAAAGAACACATACAAATGGCTAACAAGCACATTGAAAAAAATGCTCAAAATCACTAATCATCAGGGAAATGCAAATTAAAATCACTGTGAGATGTCATCTCACACCAGTTAGAATGGGTATTATCAACAAGACAGGAAATAAATGCTGGCGAGAATGTGAAGAAAAAGGAACCCTCCTACCTTGTTGGTGGGAATGTAAATTGGTACGGTCATTGTGGAAAACAGTATGGAGGTTCCTCAGAGAACTAAAAATAGAACTATCTCATGACCCAGCTATCCTAATACCCTAAGAAAATGAAATCAATATATCAAAAAGATACCTGCACTCCCATGTTCATTGCAATGCTATTCACATAGCCAAGAGATGGAATCCACCTAAGCATCCATCAACGGATGAGTAGATTAAAAACCTGTGGTAT
>NW_007730203.1:199184-203005 GCF_000696425.1 Galeopterus variegatus
AAACCTGTGGTATATATACACAATGGAATACTACTCAGCTATAAAAAGAAATGATATCCTATCATTTGCAGCAATGTGGATGGAACTGGAAAACCATCAAGGTAAGTGAAGTAAGTCAGGTGCAGAAAGACAAATACCATATGATCTCATTCATGTGTGGAATCTAAAAAAAATAAAGTTGTTCTCATAGAAGTAGATTGTAGAATAATGGTTACCAGAGGCCAGGAAGGGAGGTGGGTGGGGGGTGAACTAACAAGTACAAAACTGTGCTATCTACCCTAAGTGAGTCATTGTGAAGTATATGCATATATTGAAACAAAACCCTGTACCCTACAAGTATCTACAAGTAAATGTTAAAAATTTTTTTAAAAAAAGAAAGCTAGGAGTCATAAACAATGTTGTTAAAATTGGAACTAAGAAACATGACCATTTAAGTGTCAATCAAAAAAATAAATAAAAAGAGAGGATCTTTGTCTACAAAGGCTGAGAGAAAGACTTGGACAAATTTGTGGTCTTCTTTAAGGCACTGAGATCTAGGCCTTCAAATATGGGAATCTGCAAAAACTGTTTTAAGAGAAATAAACTGCCCCCATACATACCCTCCTGTATATTCATAATGACCACTGCCTTATGATGAAGCATCACTATATCACCAGGTATACATCAAATGTGTTTCCTTGAAATGGATGTGTTAATAATTGTATTTAATTTTCCAAGAAGGCTACTGAATGTTGTTATTAAACGTCTTAAACATTCTACATCTCTCCCATTTATAAATTACTTTCCCCAATAATTTATCATGTTTCCCTTACTTTTTTTCAAAATTCAGGATTACTATCTCATTTTTTCTTACTTTCAGAAACCAAAATTAAGAAAAATTAATCAGTGGCAGAAGTTCTGCAATTTATAGCCACCCCCACAGCAGCCTGCTGAGATATATTACTTCTCTTTAAAATCCCAGTGTGCAAGGCAAGGAAAATAGTCAACATCCACTTCTCCACTTTGGCTTAAATAATTTACCAATGACCTAAAAGCAAGTTTTTTAATGCTAATCTTGTCTCCTAATATGCCAATTTCCCTTTTATCCATTATATTTATTCAGAAATGCAAACTCAATTAGATATGCACCTAATTAGAAAGGGAAGTGAGCTACTAAATCATCACAATGCATTTTAAATTTAAGTAAAAAAATTTTCTTTCTAGTTATTCACAAAGATAGTCCATCCATAGGCATGGCCATTAAAAAAATCATGGTAACATCAGAATACTCAACAAACTCATTGGACCTACAACAAATTACAGCAATTGAGAAAACAAGGAGAGTAGAGGCCAGATATTGCTAACACAGATTTATTGTGGGGTTCCGTGTCTCCATCTACGGATAGGGCAGGTTTCTACACACAAGTTGGAAGCATCAAAATAGGGATGGGGAAGTGCTAGTAAGTAACTTATTCACATGACTCCTTTCAGTCTGAGTTGGTCTTTAACTGGTCTCCAAGCCTTCACACTGGTGACTGCAACATCAATGCTGGACTCCAGAAACACCACTACAAATGATCTCTATCACCACATCTTGAAATACTCCATCCTGCCTCCCACTTGCACAGACTAATCCTTCCATTAAGCATAATAAAAATGCTGTTCTACCCTTAGCTTTAATACAGTTAATTAATTCATATTAATAAAAATGCCTTGGCAAACCCAGATGAAAACTCTTATATTGATGCAATCAACTAATTTTCTCCAGATAATTGCCACTTGGGCTGAGAAATTGTAAGCTTGCCAGCCTAGAATGCTTATAAAGACTTCAGTCAACGTTCTCTCCCAAAATGGAAATAAAAAGCCAGAGGGCAGATCATGGACATCACACTCCAATCTCAACACTGCCCAGCAACACATATTTATGTTAACAGCACGTGTCCTCCAAATTTGACCTGGGGTTGGCCTCTAAATTGGTACAGGGAAGGGAAAGGACAGGGTCTGTATAGACCAGGAAAACTAGAAACAAACTGTCTTATTAAATTACTCATATTTGTAACCAAGCTTAAAATAACACAGACCTGCCAACCTTTAGCCCTAAGACCTGAAGCTCCTTCTCAAATATAATAAAAACAGTGCTGCTGTTTTTGCTTTATTTGTTTTATTTCTTTGGCTGGTCATGCACTTCCAAGCAAATGGGTAAAAGAGCCTGTTCCTTCTCTTAATTTGCTGCAAAATCTTGTTTTAAATCAAATGTATGCTTCTCAGGAAAAATAAAAAAGTTGTTTTTATTCAAGAAGTAGTATTTGGACAGTTTCTTGTAACTCACAGAAGAATTTTGAGTTACTTAAAATAATAAAAACTAAGCATGTATTTATTTAGAAAATTTTGAGTCATTAGGATTTTAAAATACAGTGGAGGTGTGCAGAGGTGAAGATATTTGATATGAGAATTTAGGTTTCTTTATTTTCACCCTAAAAAGTTTTCATTTCTGTGTAGTTACTGCCTCAGGCATGACCTGGTTATATCAGTAGTCTAATTGAATTGGGTAATTCAGTTAATCAACACACAAAATATACATAGCTTGACCAATTTGGTCATTTTATATAAATATATCTTTAATCTGTTTTTTTAACATTGATCTAGTTAGTATCTCTTATTCCAAGGAGAATGAGACCAAAGCTACCTAACAAACACTGGAGTCTTTGTATTATCCTATCCCAAGGGTGCATGGTATGGGACACCTTATGTAGCAAAGACTACATTTAATGACATCGTTTTTGTTCTCAAGAACGAAATCCCTTTAGAAAAGATCTAAGGTGCATGAACATTAAAACAAGTCTCAGTTTATAAAAAGTATAATAAAAAGTATATTACAAAAGAAAAAACTGAGGCTAAGAATGATATTAATAGATGCTATATAATAAATATTTTCTGAATCACTTAATAATCACAAATTATCTTAATTATCTTGTTATAATTGAATATTTTGTAGAACTAAGTATTTCAGATTGTGATTATGTTATTTGACTTATATGAAGGAAATTACCATTGAGTTAAATAATATCACCCAAAATCTATGTTATAACATTCACAAAACATTTTTTGGTTTGGGAAGAACATGCTCTTCTTACACAAAACCTGTGAAAGGAGGATTTTTCTCATTTTACAAATCCTGTATTTATATAACCTGCTCAAGCTCACACAGCTAATCAGAAAGTCTTCCCAAGTTGCATCTGTGTCTCTATGCTTTTGAGATATGGTCCCAGAATTACTTTAAGTTTGAGGATAATTTTTAGTGATTCCAAACATTTCTCATTTCCACCTTTACACACCCAAACACCTTGGGGATAGGCACTCATTAGGGGCTTCATTAACTTGCTTACTTGGGGAAATGACCTAAGTGTATTTCAGATTCATCCTCTGTAAACTGAAAATAATAATAAAACCTATTTCCTATGTTGATGTAAAAATTAATAGGATTACATATGTCAAGAACAGAGTAAGTCAATAAGGATTAGTAGTGGTGAAAAGAGGAGAGCATAGTAGTCACCCTTGCATCCTTCCAACTTTCTCCTTTTTCATTCCTAGGCTAGGTATGCCCCTCACAGAATCTGCTGTGCTTGAAGTGACTGCAGAGAAAAGTAACCTTAGATTGACCTTTTGCATGGGGTGGCCATTAACTGATCCAGAAATGACAGCCTTATTTGAGGACAGACAATCCCTGAGGTTGGTTGGTATCTACTGAAGTTGTTTTGCATAATAATAGTGATAGTAATCCTTAGACCAGATGGACTCTGCAATTTTATTAGGAAACAGGGGGTGAATAAGCCAGTTAATGG
>NW_007730204.1:0-4212 GCF_000696425.1 Galeopterus variegatus
GGCATAAACACAGATACAATGGAACAAAATAACCCAGAAATAAACCCATGCATATACGATCTACTAATTTTCTACAGAGGAACTAAGAATACACAATGCGAGAAATGAAAGTCTCTTCAATAAATGGCTGGGAAAACTGGATACTCACATGCAAAATATGAAACTGAAACTTTCTCTGGCACCATACACAAAAGTTAACTCAAAATGGGCCAAAAACTTAAATGTAAGATCTGAAATTGTAGAACTGTAAAAACTGTAAAACTTTAAAACTGCATACACACACACCACGCACACACAGAGGAATATTATTCAGTTTTACAAAAGAAGGAAATCCTGCCATTTGCAAATACATGGATGAATCCAGAGGACATTACGTTAAGTGAAATAAGCCAGACACAGAAAAACAAATACTGCATGACCTCACTTATATGTGGAGTCTAAAAAAGATGAACTCATAGAAACAAAGAGAACAGTGATTTCCAGGGGCTGGGGGTTGAGGAAAATGAGGTGATGTTGGCCAGAGGGTACAAATGTTCAGTCATAAGATGATAAGTTCTGGATATCTAATNGAAATAATTTGTTGTTTTTGCCATACTTCTGGCCATAGAAAGCCTTCATTTCAATAAAGCATGACTATAAGATTTTAATATTCTGTGCTACCAAGCTTCCTAACCAGGCCATTATTTCTCCAGGTGCCATCAAACATAAAAGTTAATGTCAGCCTCAGACACTTAATTTTGTGGCCTTGTGATTGTTTTTGTAACTTCTCATGCATTGTTTACGGTTTACAAACTTCCCTCATTCCAGTTATATGTGGATCAGTTAGCCCTTGTTGCTATAAATGAGAAATATCTTACATGTGCTTTGGGAAAATAAAGGTGGGGCTTGTGATTATTCTTTGTGGGTCTTCCATTAACTGATGAGTGGCAAGGCAAGAGAAAAAATCTGTACACATAATTAATACATAATTAGCAGTTCAAGGGCAGAGGTGTGTGAAAGGCAGAGTCTGAGGAACTGGATCCCTAGGGAGGAAAAACCAAAAATAAAACAATCAGGCACAGGCTTGGTGGCCATGTGCAGACTGCACAAGCCAACCTGAGTTGTGAGTTTCAGGAGGCCAGCAGGTAAAATCTGAGCAATATGATGGAAAAGGAGGACCAGGAAGTGGACAGCAATGAATACAGAGCCAAGGATCTCCTGGAGCAAGTTCGGGTGCAGCCAAGGAGCTGTGCTGCCATCAGAGGCTGGACAGAGAACAAAGCTGGCCTGGAGGTGAGCTAAGAAGGAACCTGAACTCAAGAGAGAAAGAAAAAAAGAGGGAGAAAGAAAAAGTAATCTAGCTGCCATGTCAAGTTGTCAGGGTGTGCCCTGTGCGAATAGCTGGCAGAGATGGGTGGGTTGCAACTGGTCCACGTGGAGGGGCCCCTTATTTTAATTTGCACAAACTCTGCACATAGAGAGACCGGCAGCAGCTCAGGAAGCAATGCTGGGTCAAGCTGGACTCTGCCTAAGCCCTGCATTTCCTTTTCACCTCCTTTTTTGTGAGTTCTGAAAAGCAATTCCTAAGTGGCTCCTCCATTGGAACCAGCGAGCTGAGGGGCATGAGTTAGATGCTGCTGTTCTGGGGTGGCTGAGGTCCTGAGGTCCTGAGGTCCCAGATGAAAGAGGAAAATCTCCTTTAATTCCTCGGTAGGTGGCAGAAGACAAGCCTCATGGTGGATATGGGGACCTACCTATATAAGGCATCTCTGGCTCAGAGACAACCATGTAAAAATGAGAAACCCATCACTTGAGTTTATCATTCCAAACTCAACTTAAATGTTCGGCAAAGAAAAGATCTCAAGCCAGGTAACCAATTCCTGTGTCTTGTTTTTGTTGTTACTGTTGTTAAATACAATTTCAATTTTCACGTAACTTTTTAAGTTTATCAAAAGAAAGAGTGTGAATTTTGTAATTCAGTATGGTAAAGCAAATTGCAATGCATCTGACTACTAAAGTCTATGCCTGGTTTTAGCAGTGAATAAAATTCACTAAGGTACTTTACAGAATTATTCTCTATAATGAAAAATTGCTCTGTTCTAAAACAAAAGCAGTAAAATAGAAAATGAGCAAAGAGTGAGTTTTTTAAATCTAATTTTTTAGACTGATGAAATTTTAGATAGAGCAAAGAGTAAATTTTGAAGTCACATGTAGTTTTAACTTATACAGTATTTCTATTTTGCAAACTTCAGCCTGTTTGCATATGTTGTACACACACACACAAATATAACCAGAACACCTCCCTCCCTTTTCTTTATATATAGAATTTGATTCTTGGATTGTGTTGACCTTCCCCTGCGTTTTACAGTTTGTGGGCAAAGCAACTTGGAGCTCTGGCTTCTGAGCAAGAGAGTACTGCTCAGAAACAAGAAGCCTTTAAATACTCCAAGGTGGCAGGAACAGTTTGTACACAGGAGAAACTGAGGAGGGGATCTGGGCAGCGTGGACAGGTAGAGACATCTCTTAATTTCTGTGAATCGATCTTCCACAAGACAGGATTCTTTCTGCTCCCATCCCAGTTCTGAGTTGCCAGAAGAGGTGAGGCCAATGCAGGCTGAGCTCTGGACCAGGCCAGAGAGGGTGAATAAAGGCACTTGCATGAACAATGGTAAGTTGTGTTACCTTACATGCTGCTGCTTATCTGTGTATCCTCTCCTCCACTTAGGTGAGGCGGAGGTGGGGTGGGGTGGAGCAGAAAATGGGACCCAGAGTTATAGCACATAGGAAACAAATGAAAGCAAGGGCTTTAGAAAAAAGCAAATGCAACAGTATACTGTGATATTATAAGTAATTTATAAGTAAAGAAATATACTGGTCTTCATCCCTGGTTCATGACCCAGAGCTCCTAATCCCTTGGAATTTCCTGGGTGAAGAAAAAAGCAAATGCAACAGTATACTGTGATATTATAAGTAATTTATAAGTAAAGAAATATATTGGTCTTCATCCCTGGTTCATGACCCAGAGCTCCTAATCCCTTGGAATTTCCTGGGTGACAGGAGTGTCTTTTGTTCTAATGAGGCGACTCTTGGTGGGCTTCTGGATGGGGCTGGTCACCAGAGACCAAGCCATGGTCATGGGGCCCCAGAGCTTTCAGACCCACCCCTGGGGAAGGTGGGAGGGGCTAGGGATTGAGTTGATAACCAATCATGCTGAACCATGGGGTTTGGAGAGCTTCCGGTTGCTGAACACGCGGAGGTGCTGGGAAGGTGTTGAGTCCAGAGAAGGCATAGAAGCTCCTCACTCCTTCCCTCATACCTTGCCCAATGTACCACTTCATCTGGCCGTTCATCTGTATCCTTTGTATTATCTTTTGTAATAAGCTGGTCAACATAAGTTAAGTGTTTCCCTGTGTGCTGTGAGCCATCCTAGCAAATGATCAAACCAAGAAGGGGGATCGTGGGAAGCCCCAACTTAAAGCCGGTTGGTCAGAAGTTCTGGAGGCCTGGACTTGCAATTGGCATCTGCAGTGGGGGGCAGTCATGTGGGACTAAACCCAGGTAGCTCGTGTCAGAATTGAGTTGAATTATAGGACACCCAGCAATTAAAGAATTGGTGGGTGGAAAAAACACCCCCACCCATTTTGGTGATTAGAAGTGCTGTGAGAGTACACTAGTGGAAAACTTTTTCCCCTTATTATATTCAAACACCTAAAGGAACATATGACACAGTCTGTCTTATACAGACTTCCATATGGGGGAAAAACTCCTGGACACTGAAAGGGAGAAACACGATGATGAAGTGTTGTTCTCAGGCCAGTACTTAGAAGACAGAAGAGATCAGTAAGGAGGCTAAATAAAAACAAGGTGACCGCCAGGCTGGTGCAAGGCTGGCCTCTTACCATAGTGCGGGATGATGGCCCAGGCCATGGCCGAGGCGTAGATGCCACCAATCATCCAGAACATGCAGAGCCAGCTCAGATGCTCACCCCGCTTCTCCCGGGCCAGTACTTCAGCAAAGTAGGAGAACACGGTGGGAATGGCTCCTCCGATCCTGCCAAGAGGTACAGAGAGTACATGAACCCTGGGCCAGGACAGCTAACTAGATGCAAAGGGCAGAGCCAAAGCAAGCTCTAACAACACATGCTATATCCCCGGCATATCAAGGAATGTACATTTTCTATTAAAATGATAAAATTATAGTCTCCATGTTTCATATAGGCTAATTATCACCAA
>NW_007730204.1:4414-10977 GCF_000696425.1 Galeopterus variegatus
CCCGCTTCTCCCGGGCCAGTACTTCAGCAAAGTAGGAGAACACGGTGGGAATGGCTCCTCCGATCCTGCCAAGAGGTACAGAGAGTACATGAACCCTGGGCCAGGACAGCTAACTAGATGCAAAGGGCAGAGCCAAAGCAAGCTCTAACAACACATGCTATATCCCCGGCATATCAAGGAATGTATATTTTCTATTAAAATGATAAAATTATAGTCTCCATGTTTCATATAGGCTAATTATCACCAAATCTTGAACCTGCAGTTAAACTATGGTACCAAAAGATGACAGTGGTGCCCTACTCATGTGGTTTATAAAGCTTAGCTTGACATTCCGATGGGCTTTCTGCTCATTACAAAAATTTGGTATAATCTAGTGAATATTTTAATTAACTCATTTTTAAAAAGAGATGCTGTGCTATGTCCCACCCATGATGTGGGGACTTTGAAAACAGCTTCAAATACCTTTTGGGAGCTGTCTGCAGCCTGTATCACTGTTACCCCATAGCAGCTGGTCCTGCAGCCCAATCAGGCTGATGTGTTGACAAACTCAGGACCAATGAGGTCACTTCCTAAATGAGCTCTAGTCCCAATCCAATAGATATCACTGCTGAGTGAGTACACATGAAAGAGACACTTATCGAATCAAATGCAGAGCTGTTGGTTTAGATATCAACAGAATGGAGTACAGTGCTTCCTTCCAGTAGGAGCCGGTTACAACAACTGCTGACTGAGCTCTGGGGAGATGATATAAACTGTGACCCCTACCTAGGTGAAGAGTTCTCAGACGAGGGTCTAAGGAATCAAAATGTTGTACCTTCTAGGGAGATGGGCCATAGACTTTATCAGCATTTCAAATAGGTCTTGAGTCTAAAATTTTAGGAACCACTCACTGCCTTAGCAAGTAAGGTAGTATGGAAAAATATTACTAACTACTATTCCAAACAATATGTGAATTCTTAAAATAAATACTTTTTAAAAGATTTACAACAACATAAGCAGGTTGTTGAGATGACACCTAGTCTAATAGTTAAGAAGTATATACTGATTCACTTATGTGCAGATTTTTGTAAGGTAAATTGCTATTGACATTTCATGTAAATTTGATGTCAAAGAGTAAAACATGTTTATCCATTTAGCAATAACTGATTTTCTTAGGACCTTTGATGTGATTAAAAAGTACTGGGGTGACCTTAGCAAATGCAATTTAGAGAAAGGCCATTTTTGCAGCAAATTGGATGTACCAACGGAACCACAGGATTGTCAAAGAGTAAAACATGTTTATCCATTTAGCAATAACTGATTTTCTTAGGACCTTTGATGAGATTAAAAAGTACTGGGGTGACCTTAGCAAATGCAATTTAGGGAAAGGCCATTTTTGCAGCAAATTGGATGTACCAACGGAACCACAGGAATAATAATGTCATTCTGTATCAGCTGGTAGGTCAAAATATGGCACCATTTCATGTGTTTGCCCTGATTAAGGTAATGTCTATGGGAAGATCAGTGTTTTTCAATCTGAGAGCTGCTAAATTAATTTAGTACAGATTGAGTATCCCTTATCAAAAACGCTTGGAACCAGAAGTGTTTTAGATTTCATATATATTTTTTTTTTTTGGATTTTGGAACATTTACATCATTCTTGTTGGATGAGCATCCCTAATCCGAAAGTCTGAAATCTGAATTGCCTTCAATGATCATTTTCCTTCGATCATGACTTTCGGGCATCACCTTGGCACTCAAAATGTTTTGGATTTTTGAGTATTTTGGATTTTGGATTCTCAGATCAAGGATGCTCATGTAGCTGTAAAACAGCATTTTAAAATATAAGACAGAGATGAAAATATTTGAATGCAACCCAAGTATTAAGGATAAGCATAAGTACTATTTTAAGAAACTTTTGTGTTATAAACATATTTATAATGTATTATGTACATATATAGTATATAATGGGTCATAGTGTGTTTCTTAGTGAGAGTCGCTATTCAAAGAGCTTAAAAATCGCAAACTTAAAGTGTCTCTATGTGTTTTCCAGGCTATGATAATGTTGATTCTACCTAAAATCCCTAGAGGTATGACTCCAGATGTCTTCAAATGTAGCACATGGTAGTTTAGCAACTTCACACACATGGGCAGCCAACCAGGTCCAAGTCCATCAATCAGACCCTCCATCAAGAAACACACGCATGTGCTGGGCAGTGAGAGCTGACTCTCTGCCGCACCCCATCAGACTCACACAGCTCTCTTGCCTGGCTTCTGGAGGTGCTCATACCACGGATAGCTCGTGGAATTAAAAAATTCAACAATGTTTTGAACAGATTTTAAATGGCTTCATTTTAACACACAATTTTAGTGGGAAATAAAATGTCTGTGTCACAAATCATTTAATACTGCTACTCCTTTTCCAATTTGATGTGAAGAATCCATTTCTCTGCACCATAAAGTCCCAGGTCCCTACTCTGTGGCTTCACTTTTCAATGCATAATAAGAGTCTCAGTTTTTTTCCGATACTAGTTAATGTTTCATCAGGATTCTGGATGCTCTATGTGTACTAGCAATAATTTAAATCTCATGAAGGAACAATTGCATGTTAAGATATGCCAGGCCCCTCTGAACTGAGAGGAATGTACTCTAGTGTGGCTAAAATTTCCAGTGGAAGACTATAGATTTGCCTGTTAGTTTTAAACAAATCATTGCTACATAAGAGAATGCCAACTTTGAGCAGCTTATAAGCAATCCAGCTGGCTCTGATTCTTTCTTAAGGTGGTTATTTTGGCATGGATGTCTCTCAGTATCTGTTTGTAAAGAAGACTGCAAGGAACTTAATACCAAGGGATAAATGAGTCTGAAGAATTAGTGAGGGATTCTATTTAAATCTTTTACAAAGTTCTTTAGATTCAGAGACCTATAAAACAATCCAAGCATTTGCATTTCTTATTGTGGGCTGATCCTTTATTTGGGGAAAAACATTACTCCTCGTCTTCCTGTGATGTCGTTTAAGCAGAGAGGAAAAACAACATTACAGCATGCTGCAACATTAACTGTTACTAGTATTTCATACACTGTCAGCTACTTGAAGGTGGGGACTATATGGAATTCAACTTTGAATCCTCATTACCTGGCCCAGTGGATGTGCAATAAGGGTTTACTCAAAACTGAATTTCACAGACTTTCCAGTGTTGGAGTTGGCACACCAAGTCTCCTGGAGTAATCTGTTCTGATGACCTAAACAGCTCCAATGAATGGAAATATACACCCTCCTTCCTGGGTCAATATAGCCACAAAAGAAGTTGAGGCTGCTGGAATGGAAGTTCTGATAGCAATGTAGCCCCCTAAGAGTTTCCGAGTTACTCTATGTCATAGTTGCTATAGTTACCCCTTGGCCAGATGCCCTGATGGTCCTTGTCACACCCTCCTTCCTGGGTCAATATAGCCACAAAAGAAGTTGAGGCTGCTGGAATGGAAGTTCTGGTAGCCCCGTAAGAGTTTCTGAGTTACTCTATGTCATAGTTGCTATAGTTACCCCTTGGCCAGATGCCCTGATGGTCCTTGTCATGGAGAGTTGACTTGGAACTAACTGGTCAGAGGACACTGGCCCTTCCTACTGGGCATTCCAAGAGCTTCCCAAACACCTATGTGCCTTTCAGAAAAATGTTGCAGATATTATAATTATCATAAATAAAATATGTAGACAAGAGATAAAGCAAGAGCTTTCATGCCTTACAATATAATTTGGTTCTGATAAGTGCTGAAGATAAGATAAAGCTGCCACTCCCAGCCCCCAAATCTCGTAAATTAAAAAAAAAGCTTCCAATTACTATTCTACCTCAATATTTTGTGCAGGAGGTGAATACATTTCCATATTTGTTGTTTTTGTTGTTTATTGCATGAAGTTACAATTTCTGAGAATACATGAAGAGCTAAAAAATATTTAAATGGAAATTCCCACGTTATCAGTAGTTCTTAAACAGAGCTGATTTGATGCCTCACTCCCCAGCCTCCACCCTCCCGCTGCAGATATTTGGCCATGTCCAGAGACATTTTTAGTTGTCACAACTCAGGGGATGCTAATGGCATCAAGTGGGCAGAAGTCAGGGATATTGCTAAACATTTTTAAATGAACAGGACAACTCCTCACAAAAAAAGAATTATACAGCCCAGAATATTAATGGTACTAAGGTTGAGAAACTCTTACATTGGGGATTTAATGTGAAAAGTATAATTGGTTTTATATAAACAATCAATAATATAAGCCATAAAATCATTATCTTTTACATTACTTGGTGAGTAATACATCCTTAAATCTGGTTAACATGGAGAATTTATTATTCATTATATAATAACCAGTTAGCTACTGTTGAAATCTGCTCAAGTTCTTTTTTTTCTCAAGTTCGTTTTTGATGGAATGTTTACATAAATGGGGCAATGAGATCAGAGTGGTTTATAAAGAATTTTTCTCAGTATCAGATATTGTCTATTAGTTATCAAAAAAATTCAAATTTTAATTATTCTTGGTAATGGGAGACACAGAAGGAATAATAATTATAATTCACATTCTCTATATATGGAAGATTAGTCAGATTCAAAATAATTGGATTTGTACAAATGAAATAGAATATTAATATTTGGAATTTCAAAGTGGGGTTATTCTCTAAGTAATATTAATTTTAGGTTTTTGCTAATTTAATTACAGAAATATAAAGAAACTTAAAAGTTCTGTATTAAAACACATTCCTAGAATAAGTTGTGACCTCCCCCAGTGCATATGCAAGTGTGCACACACGCACACACATGCACACTCATTACCTCAGTAGGTCTGCCTATGACTCAATACCAGGCATCTGGTAAATATCATGAAACATATTTGTTTATTTTCCTCATTAATCTAGACAGATTCATGACTGGGATATTGTGGAATGCAAAAGATGTGTTTGTTTTATGGACAAAATTTCTCCTCTGTTGAAAAATTTGAGACACATAAGTTAAATCAGTTTAGCACAGCAGTATGATGGAGGATGCCAAATATTACTGTCTGCAGAAACCTCACTGAGAGACTGGGAAGCCTGACTGTCCTAATCCCTGCAAATTTTACAGCCACACGTCATATTACTTCAGTTCAGATGGCAACCCAGTAGAGGGTTATGCTTGTCCCTGTATCTAATCACACCGACTTATGCTGGCTGTTCAGGCAAAGGTGGGGAAGGGTTTGGTTTCTGCAATGAAAGGAGAAAAAGAGAAACTGTACTTAAAGTGGCTTGAAGTATGACATTTTAGGTGAGAAATTATGGAATGTCTAATGATGTCTTGTCCTGAGGAAGGATTCTACTGAGCAATTCTGTTCCTCTTTAATTCTCCAGTGAGCATATAAAGAAGAATGACTTCATTCTAACTTATTTCACCATGTGATATTGTCGAACAGTCCTTTACCTCAATCTTCCACTTCTCATTTCCATTGGGAAATGTTGCACTGTGTAAGACTATAATTAAGGAGGAAGTTGAATAATCATTGTACAGTTACATGTTCATACAGGTAATAGGCAGAGGGTAAAGTCTACCAAGAACTGACTCTGGCAGCTTTTATTAAGGTGGGTATTAGGGACTTATAAACAGAACAGTGGATGGTCTAGTCTGTGCTGGGAATCTCAATGACAAATAACTTGCATAAAAAATATCCTTTTAATCTTTACTCAGAATCAAGAAAAAGAAGGGAAGACACTAAACTGTCAGGCAAATTGCCTAGCAATTCATAATCAATTCATTATCTTTTAAATTGGATTCAAAAATAAGGAATTAAAGCAGTAGCCCCAAAGATAGACTTTTTAGTGTCTTCCACTTTACAAAAGTAAATAGAAGATCACAGATCCTGAGGAGGTTGTTCAGAGGCTTAGGTAAAAGAGCACAGACCTAACAGTCTCTGAGTAGGTGGGGTTGTCACAGAATACAGAAAGGTTGCTGTATTGATTAGAAGGCACATGTTTGTTATGAGTAATTGCTATGGTTCGAATGTGTCCCTCAAAAGTTCATGTCTCGGAAACTTAATCCTTGTGTCTCCATGAATGCATTAATGTCAGCTCTGCTCTCATGAATGGATCCATGGAATAATGAGGGTTCTGTTGCTCCCTCACTTCCTAAAGCACTGCTGTGCTTTGAATGTGTTCCCCAAAAGTTCACGTATTGATAACTTGTTTGCCATTGTGGCAGTGTTAAGAGGTGGGTCCTTTTAGAGGTGATTGGCTCATGAGGGCTGCACCCTGATAAATAGACTAAGGACGTTATCACAGGAGTGGCTTCACTATCATGGGAGTGGCTTTGTTATAAAAGTGAGCTCTCTCTGGCTCTCTTGCCCTTCCACCTCTGCCATGTTATGAAACCAGATGCCCTCACCAGATGCTGGCACCATGCTTTGGGACTTCCAAGCCTCCAGATTGTGAGAAATTATGAAACCAGATGCCCTCACCAGATGCTGGCACCATGCTTTGGGACTTCCAAGCCTCCAGACTGTGAGAAATAAATATCTTTTCTTTGCAAACTACCCAGTCTCTGATAATCTGTTATAGCACTAGAAA